>NC_058085.1:15560386-15765636 GCF_014858855.1 Bufo gargarizans
TTTACTGTAAGAGCAGTGAGACTATGGACTCTATACTGTAAGAGCATGAGACTATAGACTCTTTACTGTAAGAACAGTGAGACTATGGACTCTTACTGTAAGAGCAGTGAGACTATGGACTCTATACTGTAAGAGCAGTGAGACTATGGACTCTTTACTGTAAGAGCAGTGAGACTATGGACTCTGTACTGTAAGAGCAGTGAGACTATGGACTCTATACTGTAAGAGCAGTGAGACTATGGACTCTATACTGTAGGCAGTGAGACTATGGACTCTATACTGTAAGAACAGTGAGACTATGGACTCTTTGTTAGAGCAGTGAGACTATGGGCTCTATACTGTAGGAGCAGTGAGACTATGGACTCTGTACTGTAAGAGTGAGACTATGGACTCTGTACTGTAAGAGCAGTGAGACTATGGACTCTTTACTGTAAGAGCAGTGAGACTATGGACTCTTTACTGTAAGAGCAGTGAGACTATGGACTCTTTACTGTAAGAGCAGTGAGACTATGGACTCTTACTGTAAGAGCAGTGAGACTATGGACTTTTTACTGTAAGAGCAGTGAGACTATGGACTCTTTACTGTAAGAGCAGTGAGACTATGGACTCTTTACGTAGAGCAGTGAGACTATGGACTCTTTACTGTAAGAGCAGTGAGACTATGGACTCTTTACTGTAAGAGCAATGAGACTATGGACTCTTTACTGTAAGAAGCAGTGCGACTATGGGACTCTTTTACGGTAAGAGCAGTGAGGACTATGGATCTCTTTACTGTAAGAGCAGTGACGACTATGACTATTTACTGTACGAGCAGTGAGGGACTATGGACTCTTTTACTGTAAGCTGCAGTGAGGACTCATGGACTCTATACTGTAAGAGCAAGTGAGACTAGGACTCTTTACTGTTTTAGAGCCTGAGGAGCTATGGACTCCCTTGTACTGTTAAGAGCAGTGAGACTATGGGACTCTATTACTGTAAGAGCAGGTTGTGAGACTATGGACTCTTTACTGTAAGAGCAGTGAGACTATGGACTCTATACTGTAAGCGCAGTGCGACTATGGACTCTATACTGTAAGCGCAGTGAGACTATGGATCCTATACTGTAAGAAGCAGTGAGGACTATGGGACTCTATACTGTAAGAACAGTGAGGACTATTGGACTCTTTACTGTTAAGAGCAGTGAGACTAGGGCTCTATACTGTAGAGCAGGAGGACTATGGACTCTGTACTGTAAGAGCAGTGAGACTAGTGGACTCTTTACTGTCAAGAGCAGTGAGGACTATGGACTCATTTACTGTAAGAGCAGTGAGGACTATGGACTCTGTACTGTAAGAGCAGTGAGACTAGGACTCTTTACGGTAAGAGCAGTGAGACTATGGACCTATACTGTAAAGAGCAGTGAGACTATGGACTCTTTACTGTAAGAGCGGTGAGACTATGGACTCGTACGGTAAGAGCAGTGAGACTATGGACTCTGTACTGTAAGAGCAGTGAGACTGTGGACTCTTTATACGGTAAGAGCAGTGAGACTATGGACTCTATACTGTAAGAGCAGTGAGACTATGGACTCTTTACTGTAAGAGCAGTGAGACTATGGACTCTATTACTGTAAGAGCAGTGAGACTATGGACTCTATACTGTAAGAGCAGTGATACTATGGACTCTGTACTGTAAGAGCAGTGAGACTATGGACTCTATACTGTAAAGCAGTGCATGACAACTAGGACTCCTGTACTGTAAGAGCAGTGAGCATAGGACTCTGTACTGTAAGAGCAGTGAGACTATGGACTCTGTACTGTAAGAGCAGTGAGACTATGGACTCTTTACGGTAATAGCAGTGAGACTATGGACTCTATACTGTAAGAGCAGTGAGACTATGGACTCTGTACTGTAAGAGCAGTGAGACTGTGGACTCTTTACTGTAAGAGCAGTGAGACTATGGACTCTTACTGTAAGAGCAGTGAGACTATGGATCTATACTGTAAGAGCAGTGGACTATGGACTCTATACTGTAGGGCAGTGAGACTATGGACTCTATACTGTAGGAGCAGTGAGACTGTGGACTCTATACTGTAAGAGCAGTGAGACTGTGGACTCTTTACTGTAAGAGCAGTGAGACTATGGACTCTTTACTGTAAGAGCAGTGAGACTATGGACTCTTTACTGTAAGAGCAGTGAGACTATGGACTCTTTACGGTAAGAGCAGTGAGACTATGGACTCTGTACTGTAAGAGCAGTGAGACTATGGACTCTTTACGGTAAGAGCAGTGAGACTATGGACTCTGTACTGTAAGAGCAGTGAGACTATGGACTCTGTACTGTAAGAGCAGTGAGACTATGGACTCTTTACTGTAAGAGCAGTGAGACTATGGACTCTTTACGGTAAGAGCAGTGAGACTGTGGACTCTCTGCCTGAGGAGGTGGTGATGGTGAGTACAATAAAGGAGTTCAGGAGGGGCCTGGATGTATTTCTGGAGTGTAATAATATTACAGGCTATAGCTACTAGAGAGGGGTCGCTGATCCAGGGAGTTATTCTGATGCCTGATTGGAGTCGGGAAGGATTTTTTAATTCCCCTAAAGTGGGGAAAATTGGCTTCTACCTCAGTTTTTTTTTTTTGGCTTCCTCTGGATCAACTTGCAGGATAACAGGCTGAACTGGATGGACAGATGTCCTTTTTCAGCCTTATAAACTATGTTACATCCTATCGGTCATTCCACTTGACTGCAAATAACTGGCCATTTAGTGTGAATGACGCCTCTTTTTCCACATGTCTGGACACCAGCTCTTGTGGGAATCCAGCTCTATTTTTGGCCCCTGTATTTGCAGTTTTACAGGAATGGAGGTTCTCCATACTGATCACAGGCAGGGTGGAATAAATTTTTTTTTTTTTTCCAAATACCAAATATTTGTGTTTAGAGGAGATATTTCTATATATATAATATATATATATATATATATATATATATATATATATATATATATATATATATATATATAAAAAAAAAAACCTTAGTTAACTTTTAACTGGAACTGTCCTTTTATTACCAATATCGATTCAGTACAGGAAACTGTTAGTGACCACCATAAAAACACATAAGGGAGGAGGTCACTAACGGGCTAAGCATAAAGATTAGGGTTGAGCAAACCAGAACTGTAACATTTCCCACATTGTGAACATGAAAATGGCTTCTCCCCTGTGTGAATTCTCTGATGTTTAAACAATTCTGATTTGCTTTTAAAACATTTACCACAATCTGAACATAAAAATGGCTTCTCTCCTGTGTGAATTCTCTTATGTATGACAAGATATGATTTACTTTTAAAACATTTCCCACATTCTGAACATGAAAATGGCTTCTCTCCTGTGTGAATTCTCTGATGTATATTTATTTGAGACTTAAATCTGAAACATTTCCCACATTCTGAACATGAAAATGGCTTCTTATTCTGTGTTTCAGAAGATCGGACCTGTTTAAAAGGATTAAATGATGCATTGTTGCTGTGATTGGATGAGGGTATATCTTGTATACTGGCATGCTCTTCAAATGTATCTCGTGTGATACCACAATCATCTACTTCAAAATGTAAAGATGTCAGATGTTTCTCTGAGTTCCTGGTACAGTCATCTGCCAAGGATAAAACACACATTTTATTATTGATGAATAATATACCATTTAATTGCATTGAAATTTTATAACTTTTCCATATAAAAAAAATCCACATAAAGAACAAGACATGACATACAATTCAAGTATGAATTGACTAAAACTGTGGTGGCCAAACAGACCACAATCTAATAGTAGACCAAGGAGCATAACTAGGCCAGGTTGGCCTCCACTCTGACCAACTTCCATGCAACCCCCACCCAATCAGTCACTTATAAATAAAACATTTCCTAGCGCTGAATGCCCTCTTAGTGCCCCATACAATAGTTATCTCCCCTCAGTGTCCCTTTCACAGTGGAATTCCCCATTAGTGCCCTCTTCACAGTACTGATGCTCCCTAAGGGCCCTTGCAGACGAGCGTTGGTCACGCTGCGAGTCCGCAGCTCAGCTCTCGGCCTGGCCTCCCGGCACTGACGGGGTTGCATAGCATTATATTGATTTATGATGCTATGTAACCCTTACAGTTCTGGAATGTATCGGATAACTGGCAGCATTATGACAGTGTTATCCAATATATTCCAGAACTGTAAGGGTTACATAGCATCATAAATCAATATAATGCTATGTGACCCCCAACAGCGCTGGGCAGGTGCTGCGCTGTGGGCTCACAGCGTGACCGACGCTGGTCTGCAAGGGCCCCAAGTGCCCCTAATCAGTAGAATGTCCCCATGATGTGTCCACACAGTAGTTATGCCCCCTTTGTGCGCCCCTGCAGTAGTGCTGTCCCTTAGTGTCCCCTTTACATCAGTGAAGCTCCTGTACTGTGAATAAAGTTAAAAAAGTACTACTGAGCACATCATGTTCTTCCCAGCAGCAGACGTGATGGCGTCATCTCTCCTGCTGAGGAGAGCGCACAGGCCGGGGCATTATCTCAGGTCTGTGCGCTCTCCTGCTCAGCGGGTACAATGACATCACTGTATCACACCTGCTGCTGGGGAGAGTGCAGGCCGGGGAATGAGACCTGGGCTATAGGACTCGGAGGGAGGAGAGTAGAATGGACAGTAGGAAGCACGGTAAGCCGTCACTGACCATTGGGGAGCTCCCCGACGTGTTTATTCCTTTACACATAATTACTATTGATAATATGCAGCGTTGGTCACCTGGGTCAGGATATCTTGGGGTCTTTATTCACAGGCAGGCAGGAAATATCTGGTGTTCAGTGGTCAGACTTTTTTGTATGAGCTCTTAAGGCTACATTTACACGTGAAAAAAAGGCCATAAAAAACGGACACACTCCGATTTCATGCCCATTTATCGACCATTTTTTGCAACCCTTTCTTAGTCGTCCGGACGTTTTCCATTCATTTTTAACAGCCATTATTAGAGGATGATTGAGATGATTTTTAGTTGCTTTTTTTATTTAATGACCAATCCCTGCAGTATACATAATGTCCCCCATAGTGGCCCAGTTAGTAATAATGTCCCCCAGGGTGGCCCCCATCAGTAATATAATTAGTAATGTTAATAATGTGCAGGGTTTGGTTTTTATGGGGTAAAAAAACAATTACTCCTCTAATCCACTTGCACGCGTAGAGAAAAGTCGCTCTACTTTTTTCACGCATTTATATTAAAGGGGTTTTCTCATCTGAGACAATGGGGTCAGTTCACTAGGATATGCCCCATTGTCTGGTATCTCCTAAACAGAACCCTGAAAGTGGTGGAGGGTGCACTGTGCATGCGCAGCACTGGCTCGGCACTGGCTCGGCACTGGCTTGGCGATTTCCGTCAGGCCCTGGAAACAGTGGCCGGTCATGCACAGTGCGCTCCCATTCACTTCTATGGGGAGAGAGCTTGGTGGTGGCCGGACCAGAGTCCTCCAGCCACCACTTTGGCCAGCTCTGTTCTCGATATAGGTGTGGGTCCCAGCGGTTGGACCCGCACCTATTAGACAATGGGGCACATCCTAGTGATTTGCCCCCATTGTCTCAGAGGAGGCAACTCCTTTAAGTGCTTGTGACTCATATATACTGTACACACCATCCAAAGATTATGAAAAGTATTTCACTAGAGAGGAACCCGTTTCTTGAAATACATTTCAGGTGTAATTCTGAGGAATCCGTCAGAAAGGGGAACAATATATATTTTTTTATTGATTCCAAAAGAGAGTCCAACACAAATGTACAGAATACATTAGACAATAAACTTGATTTGTAACAATAATTAGGATGCAACATGAGTCTTGCTGTCTTAGTTGATAACTGCCATGTATACTTATTATGTAAACTCTTAGCCCCCCACCGCCCAGCCCTCCATTCCGGCATCAGCTGCTTCTTCTACCTGAGTTAGCACCCATGCACAGTTGTGCCTGCCATGGATCCCATCATTTCTCAGATTTGCTGGGACAGCCTCTTTTCTGGAAAATGGCCTTTTCATATACAATCATAGTGTTGACTTTGCAGCTAAATTCCCCGATTGTGGGAGGCTCGGCCTGTATCCGGTGCTGAGCTATCAGCTAGCCACATACAGTAGTCTGCCTATAGCAAGTCTGAGCACGTGTTCCGTACCCCATTCCGATACATAGCCTAGGATACACACTTTCCGGTCTTGTGGAGTATTACTGGGTATGCTTCTTGTATGATAGCAGTACCCTCTCTCCAGTATACAGTCAGGACCGGGCATTTCCATAGCATGTGTATCAAGTCTGCAGATGCCACATCACACCGAGGACACTCAGCATCTAATCTGTGACCAATTCAGTGTAAAAACCCTGGCGTCTTGTGCACTCTACGGATAATAAATAATTGTGAGCGCTTTCCACTGTCACTGACAGATGACACAGGCAGCGCCTCTAATATATCAGCCCATTGCTCTGTCGTGAGTTCACCCACATCTGTCTCCCATTTATGCCTTCTAGTCAGTGGGTGAGATTCTAGGTATTTATCTCGTATCAATCGATGCGTTAGAGATATCATCCCCCTTCTTCCCTCCCTGAAACAATCCGATGCAACGCTGCGTCTCTTTGTGCCATGACACTACCATTCCTAATCATCGCATTATATGCTTGACGCAATAGCAGATATTGATAAAAGCGCCCGTGAGGGATGCCATATATTCCTTGAATACTGGTGAAGGATCTGAACACTCCACCCTCCAGGAGGTGACCCATTCTTATCACCCCTCTGTCCTTCCACTCATCAAATCCTGACAATGATTGGATTTGGCCATATTGGGGTATATGCCGTGATTCCGGTGATTCTGTCTTATAGGAATCTCTGATCACACTGGTTTCGCTTCCAGTCCCTCCAGTAGCATCATTAGGTCTCTACCTTTCAGGTGGTTTCTATATATCTGACCAGTCATGTCTGAGGTTTCTAATTCTAGCCGTCCTTTGTAGTGCTGGCCTCGAGCTGCAAGGTAGTACACCCAGGGATTAGGAACTGCTAGGCCTCCCTCAGCTTTATAGTATTGTAGTGTCTCGAGCTTTATTCTAGCCTCTCCCCTACGCCATATTATGTCTCTAAATATCGAGTCAATGCTTTTGAACCTGTCCATTGGCAGCCAGACCAGGGCATTGTGTAGAATGTACAAAATCTGCGGCATCAAAACCATCTTGAGTAGGTTCGTTCCACCCACTACTGATAGATGTAATTTGCACCAAGCCTTGCCTTTATTACGAACGTTCCTTATGTGGTAAGGTGAACAGAAATGGTAAAGTCCTGGAAGGGGTGTATATCCCACCCAGCTTCCTCAACTGGGTGAGGTAAATAAAATCCAGACGGTTACAATGGTCTCCTCAATGTGTAGGTTGCTGAGACAGTTTTGTTAAGTTTATGGGCTGGATTTTATTGGACTGGGAGAAGGTAGGATTGGTAGAGGGACCTCCCCCGTCCACCCCATTCCGGGACAGGTTTTCCCCTAGCCTGAGGGATCCCATCTGAAGCCAGCTGGGATCATCAAGGGGAGATAAAGCACCGTCCAGGCTGTCAGTCTGAGGAGAGGAATGCCTGGAGAAAGCCTGGGAAGCTGGCTGCCCCGCTGGCTAGAGAAGCCGAGTCCTCAGTGTGACCGGTGTGCAATAGGTGAGCTAGGATCTTCACTGTATTAGCCAGAGCCCAGACGGGCAGGGGTTTATTTTAGTTTGGTTTATGTTTTGTGGTGCTGGACCTTCACCCTACCCAGTGACTTATAACTGCGGTGCCTGTATTGCCGGAGTGTGATGAATAAAGCAGCATTTGGACTTTAACCCTGTGGTCTGCAAGAGAATGTGTCACCGCCGCCCAGCCTGAGAGTGTAACCCCTTACACTTAACAGTGGGGTACGATTTAGGCCTCATGCACACGACCGTTGTGTGCATCCGTGGCCGTTGTGCCGTTTTCTGTTTTTTTTCGCGGACCCATTGACTTTTAATGGGTCCGTGGAAAAATCGGAAAATGCTCCGTTTTGCAGCCGAGACCGTGATCCGTGTTTCCTGTCCGTCCAAAAAATATGACCTGTCCGTCCAAAAAATATGACCTGTCCTATTTTTTGGACGGACAACGGTTCACGGACCCATTCAAGTCAATGGGTCCGTGAAAGAACACGGATGCACACAAGATTGGCATCTGTGTCCGTGATCCATGGCCGTAGGTTACTTTCATACAGACGGATCCGAAGATCCGTCTGCATAAAAGCTTTTACAGATCTAAGTTTTCACTTCGTGAAAACTCATTTCCGACAGTATATTCTAACACAGAGGCGTTCCCATAGTGATGGGGACGCTTCTAGTTAGAATATACAACGAACTGTGTACATGACTGCCCCCTACTGCCTGGCAGCACCCGATCTCTTACAGGGGGCCGTGATCAGCACAATTAACCCCTTCAGGTGCCGCACCTGAAGGGGTTAATTGTACTATCATATCTCCCTGTAAGAGATCAGGGCTGCCAGGCAGCAGGGGGCAGACCCCCCCCTCCCCAGTTTGAATATCATTGGTGGCCAGTGCGCCCGCCCCTCCCCCCCCTCTATTGTGATAATTCGTTGGTGGCACAGTGTGCGCCCCCCCCGCCTCCCTCTATTGTAATAATTCGTTGGTGGCACAGTGTGCGGCCTCCCCTGCCCCCCCTCCCTCTATAGCATTAACAACATTGGTGGCCAGTGTGCGGCCTCCTATTCCCCCCGCCCCCCGATCATTGGTGGCAGCGGAGTTCCGATCGGAGTCCCAGTTTAATCGCTGGGGCTCCGATCGGTAACCATGGCAACCAGGACGCTACTGCAGTCCTGGTTGCTATGGTTACTTAGCAATAGTACAATAGTAGAAGATTCATACTTACCTGTTGGCAGCTGTGATGTTAGTGTCCGGCCGGGAGCTCCACCTACTGGTAAGTGACAGGTCTGTGCGGCGCATTACTAAATGAACTGTCACTTACCAGTAGGTGGAGCTCCCGGCCGGTCACGAACATCGCAGCAGCCAGCAGGTAAGTATGAATCTTCTACTATTGTACTATTGCTAAGTAACCATGGCAACCAGGGCTGCAGTAGCTTCCTGGTTGCCATGGTTACCGATCAGAGCCCCAGCGATTAAACTGGGACTCCGATCGGAACTCCGCTGCCACCAATGATCGGGGGGGAGGGGAGATGGGAGGCCGCACACTGGCCACCAATGTTGTTAATGCTATAGAAGGAGGGGGGCCGATGGGGGGGCGCACACTGTGCCACCAACAAATTATTACAATAGAGGGAGGAAGGGGGGGTGATGGGGGGCGCACACTGTGCCACCAACGAATTATCACAATAGAGGGAGGAAGGGGGGGGCGCACACTGTGCCACCAACGAATTATCACAATAGAGGGAGGAAGGGGGGTGGGCGGGGGGGGGCACACACTGTGCCACCAACCTATTATTACAATAGAGGGAGGGAGGGAGGGGGGCCACACTGGCCACCAATGATATTCAAACTGGGGAGGGGGGGGGGGTCTGCCTGGCAGCCCTGATCTCTTACAGGGGGATATGATAGTACAATTAACCCCTTCAGGTGCGGCACCTGAGGGGTTAATTGTGCTGATCACGGCCCCCTGTAAGAGATCGGGTGCTACCAGGCAGCAGGGCGCAGTCATGTACACAGTTTGTAGTATATTCTAACTAGAAGCATCCCCAACACCATGGGAACGCCTCTGTGTTAGACTATACTGTCGGAAATGACATGGTGATGGGGACGCTTCAAGTTAAAATATACCATCGGATTGGAGAAAACTCTGATCCGATGGTATAAAAGGGACTCCAGACTTTACATTGAAAGTCAATGGGGACGGATCCGTTTGAAATTGCACCATATTGTTTCAACGTCAAACGGATCCGTCCCCATTGACTTGCATTGTAATTCAGGACGGATCCGTTTGGCTCCGCACGGCCAGGCGGACACCATAACGACTTTTTTTTCATGTCCGTGGATCCTCCAAAAATCAAGGAAGACCCACGGACGAAAAAACGGTCACGGATCACGGACCTACGGACCCAGTTTTTGCGGACCGTGAAAAAATACTGCCGTGTGCATGAGGCCTTAGTTACGTGTTGTCGCACAGCAGGACCCCTTAATGTTACCTCACATATATATTATTCTTCTTATAGCCAAATTTGCCACCCTAACTCCTCCCACAGTTTTTACACTACATAGACAAAAATTTACCAAAACGTGCAGATTGTTCCCGATCGGATTGCTATTACTTTGTGGAACGTTTCGCCGAATGGTTCACGGAATATCGTGGTTCTTGTGGCGAAAGTTGTCCCATAGTAATGAATGGCAAAGCTAGAGTGGGAGCTGCAAAAGCTGAAAAATCAGGACATGACTTCTAACCTGCCACCACTCCCTCACTGTCAGGCCACCTACACAAATCTCATATCAGACCGTTCAGCTACCCCTGCTGCCACTAACAATGTCCACGGCTAAGCAATCCACGGTTTTCCCATTCACTTTGACAGGGAAAATGTCACGACTGTGACTGATCCAGACAGGTCTGGGAGGAGAAGGTCGCAGCGACTTGCTACTCGCGATAGCTTGTGAGTTTGCTCTGTGGTTCAGGGTATGTCATCAGGGTTTTGCCTTGTGAACCTTTTTGTCCTGACTGGGAGTTTGTAGGCATCCTTCTCAGGTGAGTCCTGTCTGCCACTCCCAGCTACTATATTAGTTTCAGTTTCACTTGCAGTCATTGCCAGATATAGTCCTTACTTCCAGTGCTATTCTGACCTTTGAAGGAGATCGTTTGATGGTATTGCTGTGGAGCTCTCGTCTGGTGTGGACTGTCGTTACTTGGGATCACCTTCTCTGACTCGTGACTGGATAAGTCTATCTATGTTTGATTGTTTGTTTGTTTGTTGCTGTCTTCCCCTGTTGTTCTCCTAGACGTGAGTGATGGTGACTAGTGCTCCCATCTGCCTTTCCCCAGTCTAGTCTTGTTAGGGTGACTGAGGGTTTAGGCATCCTGCTCGCCGCACGGGTTCACACCCCGTCTAGGGTATCAGGGACAGACAGGTGCCAGCTTAGGGTTAGTCAGGGGTGACCGTTCTATTTCCCATCCGTAGATAAGGGTCCCCCTTCCCCTCCGTCTGGTGCGACACGACTGCTGCTGGGATAGCGGTCGTGACAGTATATCTGGCCATTTAAAAAAAAAAAAAAAAAGTGACATTTTTTTTTTATTTTTTGCTTGCTGTTTTGCTTTGTATTTTTCTGTTCCACTATGGATCCGGTTACGGTTTTGGCAAAAAAATTACAGGGGTTATCCCTGGAAGTGGCAGGATTAAAGGCAACAGTGCAGCAGCAGCAGCAGCAGCAATCCTTGGGTTCCACCGTTGCTACGGGAAACCAAGGTACTCCTGAGCCAAAAGTGGTTTTACCTGATAGGTTCTCAGGAGGAAGAGACCAATTTGTAACCTTCAGAGAAGCTTGTAAATTGTTCTTCAGGTTACGCCCTAGGTCCTCCGGCGGTGAGGAACAACGGGTGGGCATTGTAATTTCGCTCCTGCAAGGAGATCCGCAGGCTTGGGCTTTCTCCCTACCATCAGACTCTCCGGCCTTACGATCAGTGGAGGAGTTTTTTAAAGCCCTGGGTCTCGTATATGATGACCCGGACAGGGTCTCACTGGCTGAGTCTAAGCTACGTAGACTTCGGCAAGAGAACCGGTCTGCTGAACTATATTGTTCCGAATTCCGTAGGTGGGCTACTGATACATTATGGAACGACTCGGCCCTTAGGAGTCAGTTCTGCCAGGGGTTGTCTGAAAAATTAAAAGACGCGCTGGCGGTATACGAGGTCCCTGGGTCTCTTGAGGCTGCTATGTCTCTGTCCATAAGAATCGACAGACGACTCAGGGAGAGACTATTAAATTCTACAGAGGCCTCTATAGGGCAGGGATCGGTTTGTTATGATCCAGTCGAACCAATGCAAATAGGGGGCGCCACTAGACGGGTGAATCCTTCTAAGGTCCGCCGTAGGTCAGAGGTTTGTTTTCGTTGTGGGGGGAGGGGTCATTTTGTAAAGGTATGTCCCTCAGAACCCAAGAGACCACAAACAAGGGAGCCGCCGGAAAACTAGAGTCCCCAGATTGTGCGGAGGATAACAGTCTGGGCGTATTTCTTTCCTCCATACGCATGTCTCAGTTTTTGTTGTCCGCTACCGTTGAGGCGGGCAATAAGACTGAGATCTGTTCCGTCTTTTTGGACAGTGGGGCAGGGGTCAACTTGGTGGATTCACGGTTTGCTCAGGCTCTGGGTTTTACTCCGGAACCGGTACGCAGAACTATTCCTGTTTTTGCCATCGACTCCTCCCCTCTTACTCAGAGAGAGTTAACTCAGATCATCCATAATATCCATCTACAGGTAGGGGACCTCCATAAAGAACATATCTCTTGTTATGTCCTGGACGGTCTTCCGGCTCCTATGGTATTGGGGCTTCCCTGGCTGGTGACCCACAATCCAGTGGTGGATTGGCAGGCCGGGGAGATTGTGGAGTGGAGTGAACATTGTAAGGACAACTGCTTGAGTAGTAGGTTCTCTACACTCTCTGTAACATCTCTACCTGCCTTTCTGTCAGATTTTATGGATGTGTTTTCTGAGAAGGGTTGTCAGGGGTTACCACCTCATCGTCCATATGATTGCCCGATTAATCTTGTACCTGGGGCAAAACTACCTAAAACCCGGTTATACAATCTTTCCGGCCCGGAGAGGAAGGCTATGAAAGATTATATTTCGGAGAGTTTGGCTAAGTGACACATCAGACCCTCTTCTTCACCCGTGGCTGCAGGGTTCTTTTTCGTTAAAAAGAAAGATAGGGGGCCTGCGTCCTTGCCTGGATTTCCGGGAGCTAAACCGGATAACTATCCGAGATCCCTATCCTCTTCCTCTCATTCCCGACCTCTTTAATCAGGTTGCTGGTGCTAAATGGTTCTCTAAAATGGATCTCAGAGGAGCCTATAACCTGGTTCGCATCAAAGAGGGGGATGAGTGGAAGACGGCTTTTAATACTCCAGAAGGGCATTATGAAAATCTGGTCATGCCATTTGGTCTTACTAATGCGCCTGCGGTGTTCCAACATTTTGTCAACGATATTTTTAGTCACCTTATCGGGAGATTTGTTGTGATATATCTTGATGACATCCTGGTCTATTCTCCGGATTTGGAGACACATAAGATCCATGTGAGACAAGTGCTGCAGATATTAAGGGCCAACAAATTGTTTGCTAAATTAGAGAAATGTGTGTTCGCCGTAAAAGAACTGCAATTTCTGGGGTATGTGTTGTCAGATTCAGGTTTCCGCATGGATCCAGAGAAAGTCCGGGCGATTATGGACTGGGATCTGCCTGAGAACCTGAAGGCATTGCAACGTTTCCTGGGGTTTGCCAATTTTTATAGAAAGTTTATAAAGAACTATTCCTTGGTGGTCAAACCAC
Organism: Bufo gargarizans; assembly: GCF_014858855.1. NCBI lineage: Eukaryota > Metazoa > Chordata > Amphibia > Anura > Bufonidae > Bufo > Bufo gargarizans. Next base: position 15,573,912 of record NC_058085.1, read on the forward strand.
TGACTGACATGACCCGAAAGGGATCCGATTTTTCCAAATGGTCACATGCAGCCAAAACTGCCTTTACATCTCTGAAGGAGAGATTCACCTCGGCCCCTATTCTCGTACAGCCAGATGTCTCGCTTCCTTTTATTGTAGAGGTTGATGCATCAGAGGTGGGGGTGGGAGCGGTACTTTCTCAGGGCCCGTCCCCTGGTGAATGGCGTCCGTGTGCTTTCTTTTCGAAGAAATTGTCTACTGCAGAAAGGAACTATGATATTGGCAACAGGGAACTTTTGGCTATTAAGTTGGCCTTTGAGGAGTGGCGTCATTTTTTGGAGGGGGCGGTTCATCCCGTCACAGTGATTACTGATCACAAAAACTTATTATATCTGGAGTCTGCTAAACGTCTCAACCCTAGACAGGCTCGGTGGTCGTTATTTTTTACTAGGTTTAATTTTGTAATAACCTATCGCCCGGGGGCAAAAAATACTAAGGCGGATGCATTGTCTCGAAGTTTTCCTGGAGGGGGTGATGTTGAGGTACCAGAGCCTATTTTGCAAAAGGGGGTGGTGGTCTCTGCATTACACTCAGGTTTAGAGGGAAGGGTGTTGGAAGCTCAGGGGGACGCCCCGGCCTCCTGCCCCTCGGGTAAACTGTTTGTGCCAGAAAATTTACGCCTGGAGATACTAAAAGAACACCATAACTCCACACTGGCAGGACACCCAGGTAGTAAGGCAACCTCTGAATTAGTGTCTCGTCGGTTCTGGTGGCCTAAGTGGCGCCAGGAGGTGTTTAATTTTGTGTCTGCATGTGCTACCTGTGCTCGTTCTAAGGTAGATCATACTCGTCCAGCAGGGCGTCTTTTACCTCTGGCCATCCCCAACAGGCCTTGGACGCACCTATCAATGGATTTCATTACGGATCTACCAGTATCAGCTGGGAAGACTGTTATTCTTGTAGTTGTTGACAGATTCAGTAAAATGGTGCACTTTATTGCTCTTACCGCATTGCCTAATGCTAATACACTGGCTCAGGTTTTTATTGACCACATCGTGAAGCTTCACTGGGTCCCTTCCGATATTGTTTCGGATCGTGGTACCCAATTTGTTTCTAAATTTTGGAAAGCTTTTTGTTCTCGTTTAGGGGTTCATCTGTCGTTTTCTTCATCTTTCCATCCACAGTCCAACGGTCAGACTGAACGTACCAATCAAAACCTAGAGACATATTTGAGATGCTTTGTTTCCGAAAATCAGGAGGAATGGTCATCTTATTTACCGTTAGCCGAGTTTGCCATTAATAATCGTCGTCAAGAATCCACAGATAAGTCACCATTTTTTGGTGCGTATGGTTTCCATCCTCAGTTTTGTACGTTTAGTGAGGGGGGGCCGTCTGGGATTCCCGAGGAGGAACGATTTGCATCTTCACTTTCATCAGTGTGGCAGAGTGTGTAAGAAAGTTTGAAGAGAATTGGAGGTAGATACAAACGTGTGGCTGATAAGAAGCGCTCTGAAGGTCCGGACCTTGGGGTGAATGACTTGGTGTGGTTGTCTACCAGAAATATCAAGTTGAAGGTTCCCTCGTGGAAATTAGGTCCGAGATTTATTAGTCCTTATAGGGTAATTAAGGTCATTAACCCGGTGGCTTTTCGTCTGGAGCTACCTCAGACTCTAAGGATCCATAATGTCTTCCACAGATCTCTGCTTAAGAGATATGTAGAACCTCCTGAACCATTGCCACTACCGCCTCCACCGGTGGTTGTTGATGGCAGTCTTGAGTTTCAGGTAGAAAAGATTGTTGATTCACGATATGTTCGCCGCTCTCTTCAGTACCTGGTGCACTGGAGAGGTTATGGTCCCGAAGAGAGAATGTGGGTGCCAGCATCAGAGATAAAGGCGGACAGACTCATTCGGGCTTTTCATAGGTCCCATCCGGAGAGGCCGGGTCTTGAGGGTCCGGTGGCCCCTCGTAGAAAGGGGGGTACTGTCACGACTGTGACTGATCCAGACAGGTCTGGGAGGAGAAGGTCGCAGCGACTTGCTACTCGCGATAGCTTGTGAGTTTGCTCCGTGGTTCAGGGTATGTCATCAGGGTTTTGCCTTGTGAACCTTTTTGTCCTGACTGGGAGTTTGTAGGCATCCTTCTCAGGTGAGTCCTGTCTGCCACTCCCAGCTACTATATTAGTTTCAGTTTCACTTGCAGTCATTGCCAGATATAGTCCTTACTTCCAGTGCTATTCTGACCTTTGAAGGAGATCGTTTGATGGTATTGCTGTGGAGCTCTCGTCTGGTGTGGACCGTCGTTACTGGGATCACCTTCTCTGCTCGTGACTGGATAAGTCTATCTATGTTTGATTGTTTGTTTGTTTGTTGCTGTCTTCCCCTGTTGTTCTCCTAGACGTGAGTGATGGTGACTAGTGCTCCCATCTGCCTTTCCCCAGTCTAGTCTTGTTAGGGTGACTGAGGGTTTAGGCATCCTGCTAGCCGCACGGGTTCACACCCCGTCTAGGGTATCAGGACAGACAGGTGCCAGCTTAGGGTTAGTCAGGGGTGACCGTTCTATTTCCCATCCGTAGATAAGGGTCCCCCTTCCCCTCCGTCTGGTGCGACACGACTGCTGCTGGGATAGCGGTCGTGACAGAAAATTTTCAAATTGCTCCCAGTCGCACAGATTTGAAACTAAAGTCACCAAACTTGGGTCACTTAGTCATGGGGTCCGACCCTTAGGTGCACCCACTCCGACCCTTAGGTGCACTAACCCTAGTCATTAGGTGCACCCACCCCAACGATTAGGTGCACCCACTCCGACCCTTAGGTGCAACCACCCCAACGATTAGGTGCATCTAAAGAGAAATCTGCCCTATCCCCCATATTGTCAGATGGAATCTATAGACTCTTGAATACTCTCCAAATATTGATGGAGGTGGACTTTTGCGGGATAAAATCCGTCTGGTCTGAATTGATAACAGATAATATTACTTTAGATAGTCTTGCAGCCAAGGCCTTTGCCAGGAACTGGACATCTGTGGATAATAGTGAAATTGGTCTATATGAGTCTGGTGATTTTGGGTCTTTCCCAGGTTTGGGTTGGACTACTATCACTGCTTCTTGCATGGAGGCAGGCAAATATCCCACTTCCAGGGAATGGTTAAATACCTTCAACAGTTCCGGGAGTAGTATATCCAAACATTTTTTTGTATATCTCAACCAGGAGACCATCTAGTCCTGGTACCTTGTCATTAGCCATTAGTTTCACTGCTTCCTCCAGCTCCTCTAATTTTAAAGGGGCGTCTAAAAGAGAGCTGGCTTCATGCGGAAGCTGTGGGAGGTCAGCCTCCTGTAAGAATTCCTTAATGTCTGAGCATGATGTTTTACAGGAGTATAGAGCTGTATAAAAATGTCCCAAAATTTCCAATATGCTATTAGTATCTTGTCTGAGTTGTCCACTCGAGTCTATCAAACCAGTAATACATGTTATTCCCTGCTGCTCTTTAGCCATCATAGAAAGCATGTGACCTACTTTTTCTCCTTCTTCGAAGAACCTCTGTTTGTAGAATAAACGCTTTCTCTCTGCTGCCTGAATGAGATGACAACGCAATCAGGGGCGAAGCTATAGGGGGTGCAGAGGTAGCAGTCGCTACCGGGCCCAGGAGTCTGAGGGGGCCCAAAGACCCTTGTGCCACATAAGACACTGGCATTATAGAAAGCGTATGCTGGTCAAGTTACCCCTCTGGCTGGAGGTAAGGGGTTAGGTTAAGAATTTGGCATGAGGGGTGCCCTTTCAATGTTTGCCTCAGGCAGCAGAAAGGCTATGTGCTCCCCTGCCCCTTGCCAACAAGCACTGAGGGACAGGGGCTGTGACAACCACCCGCCAATCCCGTCGTACTAAGCCACAGTTGCCATACAGGTCTCCACTAGAGACTTCTGGAGGCGAATCCACTGTGAGCACAGAAGACGTTTAAGATTGGTTGGTGGGCCCAGACAGGATGCAATCACGGTTGTATGTACAATCGGTAAAAATAAAATTACTGATTTCACGCTGGAAATCAAATTAATTTGCTGCCACCACTCTTCGTATTGAATCGGGGCGAAGAGTGGTGGCAGCAAATTAATTTGATTTCCAGCGTGAAATCAGTAATTTTATTTTTACCGATTGTACATACAACCGTGATTGCATCCTGTCTGGGCCCACCAACCAATCTTAAACGTCTTCTGTGCTCACAGTGGATTCGCCTCCAGAAGTCTCTAGTGGAGACCTGTATGGCAACTGTGGCTTAGTACGACGGGATTGGCGGGTGGTTGTCACATTGGTGGCAGCTAGTGGGATAGCAGAATTCCAATCCCGTGCAGGAGGCTTCGCTGCCCCTTCGTTCAACGTCACCCAGCATCGCCAGCTATGGGAGTGCTGATGTTGCTACTTCAGCTCCGGGTGATGCAGGTACCCTGGATAACAGCATGTCCACCGCTCCTGCTAACCCTCAGCCAGGAACAAGCAGCTCTGGACTGAACTTCACTGCCTTGGGCCCTATGAGCCAGCAGTTGTTACCGGGCCTGACTGGCGCGGATTTGCGTTTATACCTGGAGATGCAGCTCGAAAGAGAGGAGCGACAGCAGCAGTTCCAACTTCAGATGCAGCTCAAAAGAGAGGAGCGACAGCAGCAGTTCCAGCTTCAGAGAGAAGCGCTGCAGCACCAGCGTGCACTAGAACTGGCCCAAATGAGACAGGCCGAGCGGTCTTCCTCTCCTAACACTCCTGCTGCAGGAGGCATTCGTCTACCCATGGTCCCCAAAGCAAGGTTTCCAGTTATGGAGAAAAACGGGGACATTGATTTATATTTACGCTCGTTTGAGAGAGCGTGCCGCCAGTTCTGCATCCCTGAGGATTAGTGGGCTCTACACCTGACGCCTCAGCTGACTGGTAAAGCGCTGGATGCTTTTGCGGAACTACCCACTGACCAAGATTACGATTATCAGACTATCAAGGATGCCATAATTGCTAAGTTCCAGTTAACCCCTGAGGTTTACCGGAGAAAGTTCCGTGCCATCCAGAAAGGATCCACAGACTCTTACACGGATGTGGCTAGCCGCTTATGCACCACATTCCGCCAATGGACTAGAATTCTTAAAGAAAAGACTTATGCTACCCTTGAGGATTTGATGATCCATGACCAACTCCTTGCAATATGCCCTACAGATGTGAGACAGTTTGTGCTGAAGCGCAAGCCCCAGTCTGTGAAAGAAGCTGCTGAGCTGGCAGACATGTTTGTCGCAACCCGGGTACCGGACATTCGCAAACCTGTGATAACGGACATCCGCAGGCCGGTGGTATCAGACATCTGCAAACCCCTGGTACCTGACAGCCGTGAAACTCCAGTACCCAACCAGGACAGAGCCATGTCCCAGAACTGGAGAGAAGGCAGGCCCACTGGCCCTGTGAACCGTGAGACAACCAGGCCCTGGTGTGAGCTGTGTCGCAGGCCCGGTCACACCAAGCAAACCTGTTACGCAGGGAAGCCGGCCCAACCTCCTAGCACCGCGACGACTCCAAGCCCTAAGGGGGCCAACGCTTCCACACCTACCTCGTCTGCTGTATTGCTGGTCGGAGGACCTGAGGTGCACCGCGGATCCCAGAATCACCAGCCTGTCACTGTGAACGGCCAGACTGTCATCGGATTCCGTGATACCGGTGCAGATGTCACCTTGGTCCGTTCACATCTTGTTACGGAGAAGGATATCCTTCCAGGAAAGTACCTCGCTCTGACCGGAGTTGGGGGCACTCGCACTCATGTGGCCCAAGCCCAAGTCACCATTGATTGGGGAATGGGACGGCAAAAGCGAGTTGTTGGGGTCCTGGATGATACTCCCGTTGCCACAGTGCTTGGCACTGATTTGGGCACACTTGTTTCCCAGTACGAGTACCCTGCGGACACGCAGGAGGCCCAAGCAGGGCTCCCTGACCTAAACCAGGTACTGTACAGCCCTTTGGGGAAACAGGGAGACGGGGACACTTTGCCTGCTATTTCTACTGTCCCTAACGCACCTAGGGAGGTATCAGATTTAAATGTAGAAGCAACCGAATGTCATTTGCCTACTTCTGCACCTGTCATTGTTGATCCGAATGCGTGTGTTAGTGTTAGCAATGGTGATATACATGATGCTGTACCTGTTCTGGCCATTACACGTTCCATGGCCAGCCGCCTGAACTCAGAACTGACCGAAGGGACCCCCTCGGGCGATTCTGACCCTCAGGCGGATGACAATGCGAGAAAGACCTTTTCATGTGATGATGATGATTGTGCCACTGCGCTGGTAGACGCTTCCAGTGTCGCCAGTAACCTGGGCTCAGATGGGGCTGCGGGGACAGAACCAGCCGTCCCTCCACCCACCTCTGACCCCAGCATTGACGGTAACTCTCCACAGCTGACTTCATACGTCACTGGTCAGCTGGAGGAGACCGGTGGCGCTGCATTCGTGCAGGCCTTAAAGGGTGACACTAGTCTGGAGGCACTTAGGGCCCGAGTTGGCCAGCCTCCAGGTGGGGGGACTCCATATAAAATCTATTGGGAGAACAACCGACTGTACTGTGAAGCTGTACAGCCTACAAAAGCCCACGACATTCCACTTGCAGGACATTTAGGTATCAGAAAGACCCACAAACGTGTTCAGAACCATTTTTACTGGCCCACGATGGGAACGGACATAGCTAAGTACTGCCGATCGTGTACCACTTGCCAGAGGGTTAAGAAGGCTGGAGGACCCCGCAAAGCTCCTTTGCAGCCACTGCCCGTGATCACAGAGCCCTTCCGGCGAGTGGCAGTGGATATAATTGGTCCCCTTCCCATTCCTAGCAGTTCTGGCAAGCGCTACATCTTAACGGTCGTGGACTATGCCACCCGTTATCCAGAGGCGGTAGCACTGTCTTCCCTTAGGTCGGGATTTTCTCGCGTGTAGGTTTCCCCGCCGAGATGATCTCTGATCAGGGCTCTTGCTTCATGTCGGAGCTAATGGAAGCCCTCTGTGAGAGGATGCAAATCAAGCACACCACTTCCAGTGCGTATCACCCGCAAACCAACAGCCTTTGCGAACGTTTCAACGGAACGTTAAAGCAAATGCTGGCCACGTTCGTGGAATCGCAGGGGAAGGACTGGGAGCGGCACCTGCCTCATTTGCTGTTCGCTTACAGAGAAGTGCCACAGGAGTCCACTGGGATCTCACCCTTTGAACTCCTATATGGACGAGATGTCCGAGGGCCCTTAAAACTGATTCGGGAGACCTGGGAGGGAAAAGGTGACCCCTCAGAAGTCTCTGTGGTTGAATATGTCCTAAAATTTCGGGACAAGATGGAGTCCCTCATGACCATAGTGACGGGAAACCTTGCAAAGGCACAGGCCAAACAGAAGGCTTGGTATGATCAGCATGCCAGAGAGCGGTCATACCCAGCAGGTCAGAAGGTATACACCCTACTCCCTGTCAGGCAGAACAAATTGCAGGCTGCCTGGGAAGGGCCATACACCATTCTGAAACAGGTGAACCCAGTCACTTACCTAGTGAGTCTCGGGGGTAAGCGACAGAAACTGTTCCACGTGAACATGTTAAAAGCGCACAAGGAAAGAGAGTACTATGTATTAGCAGTGTGTAGCCAGCTCGAACCCGAAGAGCCAGATCCACTGATAGACTTGCTAGCAGAGCTACGAGACGTGGCAGATGATTGGAACATCAACCCATACCTCTCGTACCCACAGAAGCTTCAGCTCACCACTCTCCTGACTGCGCACAGCGCCATATTCTCAGGCATCCCTGGCCAAACCAACCTAGCAGCTCACCGAGTTGACACAGGGACCCACAAGCCCTTACGGCAGGGCCCCTATCGCACCTCACCCGAAGTGCAGGCTGAGATCAAACGAGAGATTGATGAGATGCTACAGTTAATGGTCATCCAGAAATCCTCTAGTCCATGGGCCGCCCCGGTTGTTTTAGTCCCCAAAAAGGACAAGACCACCCGGTTCTGTGTCGACTATCGGAGACTGAATGACATCACCATAACCGATGCGTATCCCATGCCTCGAATTGATGAATTGCTGGATCAGCTGGCGTCCGCCAGCTATCTAACAATCATGGACTTGAGCCATGGATACTGGCAGATTCCGCTTGCGCCAGAGGCGAGAGCGAAATCCGCATTCATCACCCCTTTTGGCCTCTATGAGTTTACTCGTATGCCCTTTGGGATGAAGAATTCGCCCGCGACCTTTCAGCGGGCCATGAATGAACTGTTGGAAGGAATGCAAGGTTATGCCCTAGCATATCTGGACGATATAGCCATATATAGTCCAACCTGGGAAGATCACCTTGACCATCTGTCACAGGTATTGGGAAGACTGTCCGCTGCCAATCTGACCATTAAGCCCAACAAATGTCAGATTGCCATGACAGAGGTTCAGTACTTAGGACACAGAGTAGGCAGCCAGACCCTGAAACCTCAGATAGGGAAGGTCGATGCCATTGTAGCATGGCCACGGCCTAACACAAAAAAACAAATACAGGCATTTCTGGGAACGACAGGGTACTATAGGAAGTTTGTTCCATCCTATAGTACTCTGGCTAAACCGCTGACCGATACAACGGGCAAAAAACAACCCAACACGGTCACATGGAACTCGGAACTAGAACAGGCATTTCAGGCCCTGAAGGAAGCGCTAGCTAGCGTTCCTGTCCTTCAAGCTCCCGACTTCTCCCGTCAGTTCCTAGTACAAACTGACGCCTCAGACCACGGTCTGGGAGCCGTCCTTAGTCAGGTGGACGCAACCGGGAATGAGCTCCCTGTCCTCTACCTGAGCCGAAAACTACTCCCGCGGGAAACCGCATACTGCACCACTGAGAGAGTGCCTAGCAATCGTATGGGCCCTACAGAAACTACAATCGTACCTATATGGACGATCCTTCATGGTCATCACAGATCACAACCCTCTCAGCTGGCTGAAACGTACTTCTGGTACCAACGGAAAACTTCTCCGCTGGAGCTTAGCGCTCCAACAGTACGATTTCACGATTCAGCACAAACCGGGAAGTCGCCATCAGAATGCTGACGGACTTTCCCGCTGTAACGAGCTCAAATAGGGAGTTGGGATTGCTTCAGTCCCAGTCTTGCTGACCACTCCTTCCCCAATCTTCCAAAGGGGGAGGTGTGACGCTTTGCGATACTAGGAAATCGCAAATGCGCCATATCAATATAGAAATATAGAAACATAGAATGTGTCGGCAGATAAGAACCATTTGGCCCATCTAGTCTGCACAATATACTGTATATACAGAACTGTAAAGAAAGTAATAAATGACAAAAAGAAAGCATATAAATCACTAAAACAGGAGGGGAGCGAGGAAGCACTGAAAAACTATAAGGAAAAAAATAGAACATGTAAAAAACAAATAAAAGCGGCCAAACTAAAGACTGAGAGATTGTCATAGCTATCATCCAGCCGTGTCTCAGTTATTACCACTGTCATAGCTATCATCCAGCCGTGTCTCAGTTATTCCCACTGTCATAGCTATCATCCAGCCATGTCTCAGTTATTCCCACTGTCATAGCTATCATCCAGCCGTGTCTCAGTTATTCCCACTGTCATAGCTATCCTCCAGCCGTGTCTCAGTTATTCCCACTGTCATAGCTATCATCCAGCCGTGTCTCAGTTATTCCCACTGTCATAGCTATCCTCCAGCCGTGTCTCAGTTATTCCCACTGTAATAGCTATCATCCAGCCGTGTCTCAGTTATTCCCACTGTCATAGCTATCATCCAGCCGTGTCTCAGTTATTCCCAATGTCATAGCTATCATCCAGCCGTGTCTCAGTTATTCCCACTGTCATAGCTATCATCCAGCCGTGTCTCAGTTATTCCCACTGTCATAGCTATCATCCAGCCATGTCTCAGTTATTCCCACTGTCATAGCTATCCTCCAGCCATGTCTCAGTTATTCCCACTGTGTCATAGTCCTCCTCACACATCAGTAATTCCAGCTCCCCGGTTTATTAGTCAGGCTTCTGGCATTAGTATACATACATTTGAGAGGTTTATGTATATTTTATTTCCGGCCCACCAGTTAAGTCCATCGGAGCCCCCTACCGGTGAACTTGCTTGGTGTACCCCAGAGCATTTTGAGCCTGTGATTCCTGATTTTGTTGGCCAAGCAGGAATCCAGATTCCCACAGTGGGCTTTACTGAATATGACTATTTTAGTCTTTTTTTCAGTGACCACTTTGTGAATCTGATGGTGGAGCAAACAAACCTGTGCGCCCAACAGTTCATTGCTCAACAACCGGGCTCCTTTTTGGCTAGGCTGGTGGCTGGACTCCGGTCAGTGCAGCCAAGATGAGGACCTTTTGGGGCCTCCTGCTGCACATGGGCCTAGTCAAAAACCCAGTGTCAGGCATTACTGGAGTGCGGACGTCCTCTACCAGACCCCACTTTACAGTACAGCCATGACATGTACCCGGTTTGAGGCCATCCGGAAATGCCTGCAATATGCAGCATGTCCCCCCCCCCCCCACCAAGGTGATCCTGTTTATGACCGCCTGTACAAAATCAGGCCAGTCATCGATCACTTTGGGGCCAAATTTCTGGAGGCCTATGTACCTGGAAGGGAGGTCGAGGTGATGAGTCTTTCATTGCTTTCAAGGGGAGACTCAGTTTCCGCCAGTATGTTCCCTCTAAGCGGGCGAGGTATGGCGTGAAGCCGTACAAACTTTGTGAGAGTACCTCAGGGTACACTTACAAGTTTCGTGTGTACAAGGGGCGAGATTCCCGTATTCAACCCCCAGAATGTCCCCCCATTCTGGGTGTTACCGGGAAACTTGTGTGGGACCTTATGCACCCACTGCTAGATAAGGGTTATCACCTGTGCGTGGATAACTTTCATACTAGTATCCCCTTGTTCCAGTCCCTCGCTGCCAGATCCACGTCCGCTTGTGGGACCGTGCGGAAAATTCAACGCGGCCTCCCTACCCACCCCCTCCAGGTACCTATCCCCAGGGGTGAGACCCGTGCCCTTACCACTGGAAACCTGTTTCTGGTCAGATATAAGGACAAGAGGGATGTCCTTGTACTGTCCACAATTCATGGTAACGGCATCACCTCTGTCCCTGTGCGAGGTACCGCAGCAACGGTCCTCAAGCCCGATTGTATCGTCGACTACAATCGGTATATGGGAGGCGTTGATCTCTCTGATCAAGTCCTCAAGCCATATAATGCCATGCGCAAAACCCGGGCATGGTACAAAATAGTTGCATTGTCTAGTTGGTACAGGTTGCCATGTACAACTCTTTTGTGCTATCCCGAAGCGCTGGCAACACAGGGACATTCCTTCAGTTCTATGAGGCAGTCCTCAAGGACCTGATCTTTTCTGACCGGGAAAGAGCAGGCCGGAGTACCTCAGCATCCGCTAATGATTTTTCACAGCTCCTTTGAAAAATAAAGGTGAAATCTGGTTGCTATGGGCACCTAAGCCAGTTCTACTTTACACCATTTTGATCAATATCTTCCCCGTGTGCATGCGGCCTAAGATTTCATCTTCGCACTATCTGGGATGTCTGGTGGATACAAATAAAGATTCATTACTCACCTCCCTGATCCTCCTGCTCCCGCTATGACACTTGCCGGATCTCCCACTGGTCTTCGCTTCCTGGTTCCTCTCGACACACAAGAAGTGATCAATCAGCCAATCATTGTTAATATCCAGGGTGTCAGAAGGGACCAGGGAACAGAGACCAGGGGAAGAAGGGGGAAGTGTCGGGAGCCCCAGGGGAAGAAGCGGGAAGTGTCGGGAGCCACAGGGTAATAAGCGAGAAATGTCGGGAGCCACAGGGGAAGAAGCGAGAAGTGTCGGGAGCCCCAGGGGAAGAAGCGGGAAGTGTCGGGAGCCACAGGGTAATAAGCGAGAAGTGTCGGGAGCCACAGGGGAAGAAGCGAGAAGTGTCGGGAGCCACAGGGGAAGAAGCGAGAAGTGTCGGGAGCCACAGGGGAAGAAGCGGGAAGTGTCGGGAGCCACAGGGGAAGAAGCAGGAAGTGTTGAGAGCCCCAGAGGAAGAAGCGGGAAGTGTCGGGAGCCCAAGGGGAAGAAGCGGGAAGTGTCGAGAGCCCTAGGGGAAGAAGCGGGAAGTGTCGGGAGCCCCAGGGGAAGAAGCGGGAAGTGTCGGGAGCCCCAGGGGAAGAAGTGGGAAGTGTCGGGAGCCCCAGAGGAAGAAGCGGGAAGTGTCGGGAGCCACAGGGGAAGAAGCGGGAAGTGTCGGGAGCCACAGGGGAAGAAGCGGGAAGTGTCGGGAGCCACAGGGGAAGAAGCGGGAAGTGTCGGGAGCCCCAGGGGAAGAAGCGGGAAGTGTCGGGAGCCCCAGGGGAAGAAGTGGGAAGTGTCGAGGGCCCCAGGGGAAGAAGTGGGAAGTGTCGGGAGCCCCAGAGGAAGAAGCGGGAAGTGTCGGGAGCCCCAGGGGAAGAAGCGGGAAGTGTCGGGAGCCACAGGGGAAGAAGCGGGAAGTGTCGAGAGCCCCAGAGGAAGAAGCGGGAAGTGTCGGGAGCCCCAGGGGAAGAAGCGGGAAGTGTCGAGAGCCCCAGGGGAAGAAGCAGGAAGTGTCGGGAGCCACAGGGGAAGAAGTGGGAAGTGTCGGGAGCCCCAGGGGAAGAAGTGGGAAGTGTCGGGAGCCACAGGGGAAGAAGTGGGAAGTGTCGGGAGCCCCAGGGGAAGAAGTGGGAAGTGTCGGGAGCCGGCGAGTAGTTTTTCTAAAATAAATAAAAGCGCCACTCTTCCCCATGGGCTGTGTCTGGTATTGCAGCTCAGCCACTTTCATGTGAATTAAAGGGGATTTATTCTGATGACCTCTCCTTTCTCATGGTCGGCAGTAGGACCCCCACCAATCTATGTTATCCCCCTACAGGATAGGGGATAACTTGATGTAACCGTCCTTAAAGGGGTATTTTGGTTGAAAAAGCAGCGACCAGAGGGGGGTGGGGTGGAAGGGATGGACTAGTGGGACCCCACAGATCAGGAGAGCGGGGTAGAACTTGCGCTCTGCCGATCCATATCTATAGGCTGAGTACAGCGCTGGGTTATCTCAGGCAGTCCTATAGACTCTGAATGGAGCGGTGGACTGTATGCTCGACCATTGCTTCTTTAAAACAGGAGACATGGGACCCCAATGCTCATAGTTGGGTGGGGGTCCCAACAGTCAGCCCCCCACCGATCCAACACATAACTTGTTCTAACCTGAATACCCCTTTAATTACTTTGATATACTTAGTGTATCGCTTCCTCACTGTTGTCAACTCCTTCGCTTGCTGTCATAAAACAGAAACGCTTTTGATTACGGGCAGAGCCAAAGGCCTCATGCATGTGACCATGTCATATTTTGATCCGCAAACCACAGATCTGCAAAACACGGACACCTTCCGAATCTTTCTCCCCCCCATCCATAGTAACAGCTATTCTCGTCCACACTACGGACCAGACTAAGACATGTTCTACAATTTGCGGGATGGCCACACGCATCCGAAAAAAAAAAAAGATGTGCGCATGGCCCATTCAAAATCAGTAAGTCACAGACAGTACACAGATGAAAAATATGGTCTTGTGTGTGACGCTGAAGGCTGCGTTCACGTTTGTGGCCGAGTGCATAACGCAAAGGCTGCGTTCACGTTTGTGGCTGCGTGCACGACGCTGAAGGCTGCGTTCACGTTTGTGGCTGCGTGTGTGACGCCGAAGGCTGCGTTCACGTTTGTGGCCGCGTGCGTGACGCCGAAGGCTGCGTTCATATTTGTCTCGAAGGCTCCGTCACAGATCCGGTCAAAAACATTGGACAAAAAAGTATTAGGTCTGGATAGCAACATGAAACCTCCAAATCACAGCAAGCAGAGATCTTAAAATGGTAATGCAGGTTGATTTCAGCATGATATTGGTGATGCTGCTTGGGGGTCAGCCACTGATTACTACAACTCCCAGCAGGCTGTGGAAGTAGCATAAAGCAGCATTGGGTTCCATGACTTTGTACTTCTCTATGGCACACTGAGGTGTGATGCCCTGGTTATTTATACAGAACCGTCATTTCAGTGTCTATCCCTAATGAGGATTGCCTCCGAAAATGTCATCTAAATCTCAAACGGCCAATTTACCCAATGGGGGGGGGGGGGTTCTACTCTAAAGAATGGTGGACAACCCCTTTAAGGATCGTGGAGGACCCTGGCTGCATATTCCGGTGAGGGTCCTCCATAGTATAACTGAAGCACACAGAAGAGGAAGCGGTCCCCCAGGGGCCCACTATGCTGGCTCACTGCGCATGTCCCGACTACTTCTGATCAGGCAGTGGTCTGTCTCTCACTCACTGTGCGATCCTTGGCTCCGCCTCCTCACACAGCCAGGGGCGGGGCACAGGAAAAGAACCCGATCATTGCCACCTCCTCCTGACACGCCCCAGAGGGTGTGACCACTCTGTGCGGCTCCTCCTGACACGCCCCAGAGGGTGTGACCACTCTGTGCGGCTCCTCCTGACACGCCCCAGAGGGTGTGACCACTCTGTGCGGCTCCTCCTGACACGCCCCAGAGGGTGTGACCACTCTGTGCGGCTCCTCCTGACACGCCCCAGAGGGTGTGACCACTCTGTGCGGCTCCTCCTGACACGCCCCAGAGGGTGTGACCACTCTGTGCGGCTCCTCCTGACACGCCCCAGAGGGGGTGACCACTCCGTGCGGCTCCTCCTGACATGCCCCAGAGGGGGTGACCACTCCGTGCGGCTCCTCCTGACACGCCCCAGAGGGGGTGACCACTCTGTGCGGCTCCTCCTGACACGCCCCAGAGGGGGTGACCACTCCGTGCGGCTCCTCCTGACACGCCCCAGAGGGGGTGACCACTCCGTGCGGCTCCTCCTGACATGCCCCAGAGGGGGTGACCACTCCGTGCGGCTCCTCCTGACACGCCCCAGAGGGTGTGACCACTCAGTGCGGCTCCTCCTGACACGCCCCAGAGGGGGTGACCACTCGTGAGGCTCCTCCTGACACGCCCCAGAGGGGGTGACCACTCGTGAGGCTCCTCCTGACATGCCCCAGAGGGGGTGACCACTCCGTGCGGCTCCTCCTGACACGCCCCAGAGGGGGTGACCACTCCGTGCGGCTCCTCCTGACACGCCCCAGAGGGGGTGACCACTCGTGAGGCTCCTCCTGACACGCCCCAGAGGGGGTGACCACTCCGTGCGGCTCCTCCTGACACGCCCCAGAGGGGGTGACCACTCGTGAGGCTCCTCCTGCCTTTCTACCGTCTTCACACTAGTAAGGTACTTTTTTTTGTGTCCAGTGGTTTGATGTGAACCCCTTCAGGCTCAGCCATGTCACAGTGACTGAGCTTTCTCCATTAGCCATATAGTGAGTCTCAGCCAGCACCACTCTCCTCCCATGACGTCCCCTGAATGGGACACTGACAGGCCCTATAAACATATTAGGATATTCCTATGCTGCCATAGGTCTTATAAAGTGTATGCCAATCATATAAGTGTACCCCCTGTCCGCATTTCAAACACTGTAAAATCAACTTTATGTTCACATGTCAATCACTTGCTTTTGTGCCCAAGGGGCGGTCTTTCTCCTGCAGTTGTGCCCAGCCATGCCCCAACTGCCGTTTTTCTTAGCACTGCCCAGCTCATTATTATTCACTGCGCAGGAGCTGCTGAAGCCGCCGCATTGAAGGTTATGGGACGCAGGCGCACTACGGTTCCAGCGAGTGAGGGTGCCGGGTAAGGAATCCAGCGCACAAGCTCCAAGTGAGGCTGATGCCCATACGTTTCTATTGGGCATGCGCGGGATCTCGCAGCATCGGGGACTGGAAAAGCCGCCCAGCGCAGTGAATAATAATGAGCTGGGCGGCGCTAGGAAACGGCAGTTGAGGCGTGGCTGGGCACAACTGCAGGAGAAAGACCGCCCCTTGGGCACAAAGGCAAGTGATTGACATGTCAACATAAAGTTGATTTTACAGTGTTTGAAATGCGGACAGGGGGTACACTTATATGATTGGCATACACTTTATAAGACCTATGGCAGCACAGGAATATCCTAATATGTTTATAGGGCCTGTCAGTGTCCCATGGAGAAGTAGTACTTGTCAATGCTAAATCTTTACAGCGTGTCCGCAGATGCTGAGACAATGGGTGGAGCGGACTGCGGCGGTGAGCCTGCCCCATACACAGCAGATGCTGAGACAATGGATGGAGCGGACTGCGGCGGTGAGCCTGCCCCATACACTGCAGGTGCTGAGACAATGGGTGGAGCGGACTGCGGCGGTGAGCCTGCCCCATACACTGCAGGTGCTGAGACAATGGATGGAGCGGACTGCGGCGGTGAGCCTGCCCCATACACTGCAGGTGCTGAGACAATGGATGGAGCGGACTGCGGCGGTGAGCCTGCCCCATACACAGCAGGTGCTGAGACAATGGGTGGAGCGGACTGCGGCGGTGAGCCTGCTTCATACACAGCAGGTGCTGAGACAATGGGTGGAGCGGACTGCGGCGGTGAGCCTGCCCCATACACAGCAGGTGCTGAGACAATGGATAGAGCGGACTGCGGCGGTGAGCCTGCCCCATACACAGCAGATGCTGAGACAATGGGTGGAGCGGACTGCGGCGGTGAGCCTGCCCCATACACTGCAGGTGCTGAGACAATGGATGGAGCGGACTGCGGCGGTGAGTCTGCCCCATACACTGCAGGTGCAGAGACAATGGATGGAGCGGACTGCGGCGGTGAGTCTGCCCCATACACTGCAGGTGCTGAGACAATGGGTGGAGCGGACTGCGGCGGTGAGCCTGCTTCATACACAGCAGGTGCTGAGACAATGGATGGAGCGGACTGCGGCGGTGAGCCTGCTTCATACACAGCAGATGCTGAGACAATGGATGGAGCGGACTGCGGCGGTGAGCCTGCCCCATACACAGCAGGTGCTGAGACAATGGATAGAGCGGACTGCGGCGGTGAGCCTGCCCCATACATAGCAGGTGCTGAGACAATGGATAGAGCGGACTGCGGCGGTGAGCCTGCCCCATACACTGCAGGTGCTGAGACAATGGATAGAGCGGACTGCGGCGGTGAGCCTGCCCCATACACTGCAGGTGCTGAGACAATGGATAGAGCGGACTGCGGCGGTGAGCCTGCCCCATACACTGCAGGTGCTGAGACAATGGATAGAGCGGACTGCGGCGGTGAGTCTGCCCCATACACTGCAGGTGCTGAGACAATGGGTGGAGCGGACTGCGGCGGTGAGCCTGCCCCATACACTGCAGGTGCTGAGACAATGGGTGGAGCGGACTGTGGCGGTGAGCCTGCCCCATACACTGCAGGTGCTGAGACAATGGGTGGAGCGGACTGCGGCGGAGAGCCTGCCCCATACACAGCAGGTGCTGAGACAATGGATGGAGCGGACTGCGGCGGTGAGCCTGCCCCATACACTGCAGGTGCTGAGACAATGGGTGGAGCGGACTGCGGCGGTGAGCCTGCCCCATACACTGCAGGTGCTGAGACAATGGGTGGAGCGGACTGCGGCGGTGAGCCTGCCCCATACACAGCAGGTGCTGAGACAATGGATGGAGCGGACTGCGGCAGTGAGCCTGCCCCATACACAGCAGGTGCTGAGACAATGGATGGAGCGGACTGCGGCGGTGAGCCTGCCCCATACACAGCAGGTGCTGAGACAATGGATGGAGCGGACTGCGGCGGTGAGCCTGCCCCATACACAGCAGGTGCTGAGACAATGGATGGAGCGGACTGCGGTGGTGAGCCTGCCCCATACATAGCAGGAGCTGAGACAATGGGTGTAGCGGACTGCGGCGGTGAGCCTGCCCCATACACAGCAGGTGCTGAGACAATGGATGGAGCGGACTGCGGCGGTGAGCCTGCCCCATACACTGCAGGTGCTGAGACAATGGGTGGAGCGGACTGCGGCGGAGAGCCTGCCCCATACACAGCAGGTGCTGAGACAATGGATGGAGCGGACTGCGGCGGTGAGCCTGCCCCATACACAGCAGGTGCTGAGACAATGGGTGGAGCGGACTGGGCGGTGAGCCTACCCCATACACAGCAGATGCTGAGACAATGGGTGGAGCGGACTGCGGCGGTGAGCCTGCCCCATACATAGCAGGTGCTGAGACAATGGATGGAGCGGACTGCGGCGGTGAGCCTGCCCCATACACAGCAGGTGCAGAGACAATGGATGGAGCGGAC
Source organism: Bufo gargarizans (assembly GCF_014858855.1). Taxonomy (NCBI): domain Eukaryota; kingdom Metazoa; phylum Chordata; class Amphibia; order Anura; family Bufonidae; genus Bufo; species Bufo gargarizans. The sequence goes on from NC_058085.1 coordinate 15,592,121, forward strand.
TGCGGCGGTGAGCCTGCCCCATACACAGCAGGTGCTGAGACAATGGATGGAGCGGACTGCGGCGGTGAGCCTGCCCCATACACAGCAGGTGCTGAGACAATGGGTGGAGCATAGTGGATAACACTAGTGCTGATAATGTAGTAGTGTTACCTGCAGTCCTATGTAACAACAGACATAACACTTGAGCTGATAATGTGGTACTGTTACTTGAAGTCCTGTGTAAAACCACAGATAGCAAAAGTGCTGATACTGTAGTAGTGTTACCTGCAGTCCTGTGTAAAACCACAGATCACACTAGTGCTGATAATCTGGTAGTGTTACCTGCAGTCCTGTGTAACAGCACAGATAACACTAGAGCTGATAATGTGCTACTGTTACCTGCAGTCCGAGGAAACAACACAGATAACACTACAGTTGATAATGTGGTACTGTTACCTGCAGTCCTGTGTAACCCACAGAAAACACTAGTGCTGATAATGTAGTTGTGTTACCTGCAGTCCTGTGTAAAACCACAGATAACACTAGTGCTGATAATGTAGTAGTGTTACCTGCAGTCCTGTGTAAAACCACAGATAACACTAGTGCTGATACTGTAGTAGTGTTACCTGCAGTCCTATGTAAAACCGCAGATAGCACTAGTGCTGATAATGTAGTACTGTTACCTGCAGTCCTGCGTAAAACAACAGATATCACTAGAGCTGATAATGTGGTACTGTTACCTGCAGTCCTGTGTAAAACCACAGATAACACTAGAGCTGATAATGTGGTAGTGTTACCTGCAGTCCTGTGTAAAACCACATATAACACTAGAGCTGATAATGTAGTAGTGTTACCTGCAGTCCTATGTAACAACACAGATAACACTAGAGCTGATAATGTAGTAGTGTTACCTGCAGTCCTATGTAACAACACAGATAACACTAGAGCTGATAATGTGGTAGTGTTACCTGCAGTCCTGTGTAAAACCACAGATAACACTAGTGCTGATAATGTAGTAGTTTTACCTGCAGTCCTGTGTAAAACCACAGATAACACTAGTGCTGATAATGTAGTAGTTTTACCTGCAGTCCGAGGAAACAACACAGATAACACTACAGTTGATAATGTGGTATTGTTACCTGCAGTCCTATGTAAAGCCACAGATAAAACTAGTGGTGATAATGTAGTAGTGTTACCTGCAGTCCTGTGTTAAACCACAAATAACACTAGTGCTGATAATGTAGTAGTGTTACCTGCAGTCCTGTGTAAAACCACAGATAGCACTAGTGCTGATAATGTAGTAGTGTTACCTGCAGTCCTGTGTAAAACCACAGATAACACTAGAGCTGATAATGTAGTAGTGTTACCTGCAGTCCTGTGTTAAACCACAGATAACACTAGTGCTGATAATGTGGTAGTGTTTACCTGCAGTCCTATGTAACAACACAGATAACACTAAAGCTGATAATGTGATAGTGTTATCTGCAGTCCTATGTAACAACACAGATAACACTAGTGCTGATAATGTAGTACTGTTACCTGCAGTCCTGTGTAAAACCACAGATAACACTAGTGCTGATAATGTAGTAGTGTTACCTGCAGTCCTATGTAACAACACAGATAACACTAGAGCTGATAATGTAGTAGTGTTACCTGCAGTCCTGTGTTAAACCACAGATAACACTAGTGCTGATAATGTAGTAGTGTTACCTGCAGTCCTGTGTAAAACCACAGATAACACTAGTGCTGATAATGTAGTAGTGTTACCTGCAGTCCTATGTAACAACACAGATAACACTAGAGCTGATAATGTAGTAGTGTTACCTGCAGTCCTGTGTTAAACCACAGATAACACTAGTGCTGATAATGTGGAAGTGTTACCAGCAGTCATATGTAACAACACAGATAACACTAGTGCTGATGATGTAGTAGTTATACCTGCAGTCCTATGTAACAACACAGATAACACTAGAGCTGATAATGTAGTAGTGTTACCTGCAGTCCTGTGTAAAACAACAATGAACACTAGTGCTGATAATGTAGTAGTGTTATCTGCAGTCCTATGTAACAACACAGATAACACTAGAGCTGAAAATGTGGTAGTGTTACCTGCAGTCCTATGTAACAACACACATGAGCTGTGATAAGTGAGCTCAGTCTACAGGAACACCTGGCTGCCTTCTGTGTCTGTGAGGCCCCTTCCCCTGTTGGAGGGTCATCAGATAGCCATGGGATGTGAGCTAAGTGTACAGTAACATGTGTCTGTGAGGCCCCTCCCCCTGCTGGGGAATCAGAGAGCTATGATAAGTGAGCTCAGTGTACAGTAACGTGTGGCTGTCCTGCAGTGTCTGTGAGGCCCCTCCCCCTGCTGGGGAATCAGAGAGTGGTGATAACTGAGCTCAGTGTACAGGAACATGTGGCTGTCCTGCAGTTTCTGTGAGGCCCCTCCCCTTACTGGGGAATCAGAGAGCTATGATAAGTGAGCTCAGTGTACAGTAACGTGTGGCTGTCCTGCAGTGTCTGTGAGGCCCCTCCCCCTGCTGGGGAATCAGAGAGTGGTGATAACTGAGCTCAGTGTACAGGAACATGTGGCTGTCCTGCAGTTTCTGTGAGGCCTCTCCCCTTACTGGGGAATCAGAGAGCTGTGATAAGTGAGCTCAGTGTACAGGAACATGTGGCTGTCCTGTAGTGTCTGTGAGGCCCCTCCCCCTGCTGGGGAGTAATCAGAGAACGGTGATAAGTTAGCTCAGTGTTCAGGAACATGTGGCTCTCCTGCAGTGTGTGTGAGGCTCCTCCCCCTGTTTGGGAATCATCAGAGAGCTGTAATAAGTGAGCTCAGTGTACAGGAACATGTGGCTGTCCTGTAGTGTGCGAGGCCCCTCCCACTGCTTGGGAATCAGAGAGCTGTGCTATGTGAGCTCCGTGTACAGTAACATGTGACTGTCCTGCAGTGTATGTGAGGCCCCTCCCCCTGCTGTGGAATCATTGAGCTGTGATAAGTAAGCTCAGTGTACAGGAACATGTGGCTGTCCTGCAGTGTGTGTGAGGCCCCTCCCCCTTCTGAGGAATCATCAGAGAGCTGTGATAAGTGAGCTCAGTGTACAGGAACATGTGGCTGTCCTGCAGTGTATGTGAGGCCCCTCCCCCTTCTGAGGAATCATCAGAGAGCTGTGATAAGTGAGCTCAGTGTACAGGAACATGTGGCTGTCCTGCAGTGTGTGTGAGGCCCCTCCCCCTTCTGAGGAATCATCAGAGAGCTGTGATAAGTGAGCTCAGTGTACAGGAACATGTGGCTGTCCTGCAGTGTGTGTGAGGCCCCTCCCCCTGCTGGGGAATCATCAGAGAGCTGTGATAAGTGAGCTCAGTGTACAGTAACGTGTGGCTGTCCTGCAGTGTATGTGAGGCCCCTCCCCCTGCTGTGGAATCATCAGAGAGTTGTGATAAGTGAGCTCAGTGTACAGTAACGTGTGGCTGTCCTGCAGGGTCTGTGAGGCCCCTGATGGGGGAATCAGAGAGCAGTGATAAGGGAGCTCAGTGTACAAGAACATGTGGCTGTCCTGTAGTGTGTGTGAGGCCCCTCCCCCTGCTAGGGAATCATCAGAGAGCTATGATAAGTGAGCTCAGTGTACAGTAACATGTGGCTGTCCTGCAGTGTCTGTGAGGCCCCTCCCCCTGCTAGGGAATCATCAGAGAGCTATGATAAGTCAGCTCAGTGTACAGGAACATGTGACTGTCCTGCAGTGTGTGTGAGGCCCCTCCCCCTGCTGGGGAATCATCAGAGAGCTGTGATAAGTGAGCTCAGTGTACAGGAACATATGGATGTCCTGCAGTGTCTGTGAGGCCCCTCCCCCTGCTGGGGAATCATCAGAGAGCTATGATAAGTGAGCTCAGTGTACAGTAACATGTGGCTGTCCTGCAGTGTGTGTGAGGCCCCTCCCCCTGCTGGGGAATCATCAGAGATTTGTGATAAGTGAGCTCAGTGTACAGGAACATGTGGCTGTCCTGTAGTGTCTGTGAGGCCCCTCCCCCTGCTGGAGAATCATCAGAGAGCTGTGATAAGTTAGCTCAGTGTACATGAACATGTGGCTGTTCTGCAGTGTGTGAGGCCCCTCCCCCTGCTGGGGAATCATCAGAGATTTGTGATAAGTGAGCTCAGTGTACAGGAACATGTGGCTGTCCTGTAGTGTCTGTGAGGCCCCTCCCCTGCTGTTAATTCTTTAGAGAGCCATAATAAGTGAGCTCAGTGTACAGGAACATATGGCTGTCCTGCAGTGTCTGTGAGGCCCCTCCCCCTGCTGGGGAATCATCAGAGAGCTGTGATAAGTGAGCTCAGTGTATAGGAACATTTGGCTGTCCTGTAGTGTGTGTGCGGCCCCTCCCCCTGCTGGGGTATCAGAGAGCTGTGATAAGTGAGCTCAGTGTACATTAACATATGGCTGTCCTGCAGTGTCTGTGAGGCCCCTCCCCCTGCTGGGGATTTATCAGAGAGCTGTGATAGGTGAGCTCAGTGTACAGGAACATGTGGCTGTCCTGCAGTGTGTGTGTGAGGCCCCTCCCCCTGCTGGGGAATCAGAGCTGTGATAAGTGAGTTCAGTGTACAGGAACATGTGGCTGTCCTGCAGTGTGTGTGAGGCCCCTCCCCCTGCTGGGGAATCAGAGAGTGGTGATAAATGAGCTCAGTGTACAGTAACATGTGGCTGTCCTGCAGTGTGTGTGAGGCCCCTCCCCCTGCTGGGGAATGATCAGAGAGCTGTGATAAGTCAGCTCAGTGTACAGGAAGATGTGGCTGTACTGCAGTGTCTGTGAGGCCCCTCCCCCTGCTGGGGAATCATCAGAGAAGCTGTGATAAGTGAGCTCAGTGTTCAGGAACATGTGGCTGTCCTGCAGTGTGTGTGAGGCCCCTCCCCCTGCTGGGGAATCAGAGCTGTGATAAGTGAGCTCAGTGTACAGGAACATGTGGCTGGTCTGCGCTGATTCGACTCTGCATTGTCCCAGTCTGCTGAGTGATGGAGCGTCTGCCAAGTGCAGGTCCAGTATTTGGTTGTGGGTGGACTGCCAGACTAACTCAGGTGCTGACCTGCGTGAGGTCAGGTACCTGGTTAGTCTTCCCTGGGAGGGGGAGATGTGTGGCGAAACTAACCTCGCCACTGGGTTTTGGAGGGGCCTGTTTGCTAGCCTCTTGCCCAAGGATTATGGGCCCTCTCATCAGCCAGGCTTCGTTTGTTCACAAAGGACTTGTACTAATTTTTTAAATGTCTATGTGTTATGTAAAGGGAGGGACATTGTATACGTTGAGTAGTGAGGTCTGTTCCATTGTCTCTCTGGGTGTATTGGCGATGTCCCTTTGTCCTGAGAGATAATTGAATTACAACTCGATTGTCTCCAGGACAGAGGACATTGTGTATTCTCCTGCCTGTGGTGATTATGTTAACCATGGTGTACCATGATTATATCTCAGGCAGAGGGGAGGATTCAATGTGGGTTGTAACCTTTGTGTTATTGGTAATTGTATTTTGTTGATTGCATCTCAGACAATGCCAGTGTGTTAGCTAATTGCGTCAAAGACAATGCTCATTGTCTTTTGTTGATTGTGTTTGTAACGGAACGCCTGGCACCCCGATAGATAGATAGATGCTCCTAGTGCTTTCCGAGGACTCCAAGCACTCCACTTGACACTGTACGCACTGCAGACCCCACAAACCGTTGGGGTCTCACCGTCCTACACCCACGCTGGACCTACGACAAGGCTCCAGTGGGTGAACCTCTCCTACAGCCAGAGAGCAGGAACAGCTCTTACAAGAGCTAGTAGTTATGCCAGGGGAGTATAGCAAATCTTCAGCGTATAGCAATCCCCCAGTTTTGATCAGTTATCCAAACACCAGTCTCAACATGATGAAGGATAAAACAGGAACACTTTATTGAGGGCTACCCACCCGTATTTATGCAGGTCCCCATCTGGTGGACACGCCCCCAGGGGACCAGAATGGAGACTGCGACACACCGAACAGATCCCCACAATGCATCATGGTTTCCTCCTCTCTGCCCCAGATCTGCAACCAGCCCCCTCCAATACACAGTGGCGAGGTTGGTTTCGTCACAGTGTTGCAGACAGAGGGAAGGGGGTTTTGTGTACAATTGCTGGGAAGGTTTCAATACTGTAAATGCATGTGATTGGCTGTTTTTACAAAACCCTGTGGGTGGTAACCTTGTTGGAACATGTGTATAAATCACTGCTGTGTGTTCAAATAAAGAGTTCCTATTTTACATTCAACATAGAGCCTCGTCTCGTGTGTGGGGATTGCTATGCGTGTATACTCCCCTGGCTATTACTCCTAGCTCTTGTAAGAGCTGTTCCTGGTTCCTGTGGTGGTATCGGTGTCAAGTGGAGTGCTTGGAGTCCTCGGGAGGCACTGGGAGCATCCATCAACGGAGGTACGCAGTTGGGGTGCCAAGAGATCCTTTACAACGTGTAATCCCAGACGTGCAGGATATCAGAGACTTTTTTCACCCCAGTAACCAAAAAGCCGTATTTCTGTCCTAAATGTGACAGTCACTTATGCATGTGTAATCCCAGATATGCAGTATATTAGAGGGTTTTTCACCCCAGTAACCAAAAAGCCGTATTTCTGGCCTAAATGTGACAGTCACTTATGCTTGTCTAATCCCAGATGTGCACTATATTTAACAGATGTATTTTTTTAACCCCAGTAAGCAAAAAGCTGTATTTCTGGACTTGCAGACATGCAGATAGCCTGTGCTGGTGCACTACTGTTGCATAAAATGGCTGCCGATTATGTATTGATATTGACTAACTGAAGAAAAAAATAGTTAGTTTTCAGCAGTAGTTGGCTCAGGGCAGGCTTTCAAAAAGCACCAAGAAAGTGCCGAACCCGAACTTTTACGTAAATGTTCGGGTTCGGGTCCAGGTGCCGAAAAACCTAAGGTTCGGTACGAACCCGAACTTTACAGTTTGGGTTCGCACAACTCCATTTAAGAATCCTACATTGCCAGGTCTTGTAAAAAGCCTCCAAACACAGAAGACATGACTGCAGCAAACACCTTCTGGTTATTACCTACAAACCTAAACAGTCCCAACACTTTATGAACAGGAGCATTTGTCATTTCACTCCAGAGCGTTTACCACCCGCCGCCACCAGCATCATATGCCGTTCACAAGGACTCATTGGCGTTAAACAGAAAAGAACGCACACCTCATACAGCATTCACAGCAGTAGACATTTCAAGGAGAGGAAAAATTATTATATTTGAACACAAACGCATTTCAAACAGTTATATCTTTTAGGCCCAAAAAAATATAAGCTCCAGTCTTCCAAACGAAGAAGAAACATTGGTGCGTTACTTGCTCCCACTGCTCTCTGCACATGCAGTATGGCCACTGGATCGAGAGACACATCTCCAACTTACCTACCCCCACACTAAGCCATACTATCTACATGTATGGACTTTGATTCATTGTTCGAGCTCAAGCCCCCAATGAACCCAGTAGCCACCATTAGGAGAACCCCAGCCTATAGCAGAGTTCGAGCCATGAGAATTACTACCTGTGCCAAAACTCTGTGGCCGGTCTCTTGGCTGATTCCCTTGCCACTGATTGATACCTTGTGGACCAGGCTGATTCTGCTGACTAGCAAGCATACCCATCATCCCCGAGCTGCTCTGTACGGCCGCCTGCACACATCTTCCCTGCATTGGGGACCGCAATTGCTGTTCCCAATGCACGGGCATCCACACAGCGGGCTGGACCACCAAACAATATGCCGGGTTCATAAGGCCTAAGGATGCCGGAGCAGCAGCCATCATTGTAGGGTAAATGCTGAATGGCCCAAAGTTCATGCCACCACCATCCCCCATGTCATTAGGCTGGTTGTGCGCAAGGCCTCCATTGTTTGGCCTGTTAATAGGATATCCCCAATTCCCAAAGATGGGTCCTGGGAATCTGCCTCCGCTCTCCAAAGGGCTCTTTCTATAGTGTTTAGCTGCAGATACGTGAACACTGAATCCTTTGATAATCACATCTTCTCCACACAAAGACTCCGCAACCTTGGGAAAAAAATAAAGACATTCAGTCACCGAGGTGACATCTACAAATCCAATTCTAGCACCAATGACTGGGAAAAACATTGGAATTACCGGGCTTCTAAACAACGGCACATTGGTTAACCCTTTCAGCACCGGGCCACTTTCCACCTTAAATCCCAGGCAGATTTTTGCAAATCTGACATGTGTCACTTTGTGTGGTAATAACTTTAGAACACTATTACTTATACAAGCCATTCAGAGAACGTTTTCTCGTGACACATTGTACTTCATGACAGTGGGAAATTTGAGTCGATATATTTCACCTTTATTTATACAATTATCCCAAATTTTCAAAAAATATTGAAAAATTGGCTCTTTTCTAATTAGAATTTCTCTACTTTTAAGACATCTAGTAATGCCTCATAAAATGGTTACCAACCAACATTCCCCATATGTCGGCTTTGTGTTGGCATCATTTTGTAAATGTTCCTTTTATTTTTAGGACATTAGAAGACTTTCAACAAAGTTTCCAAAACCATTTTTTAAGCACCAATTCAGTTATAAAGTGATTTTGAGGGGCTTACGTAATGGAAACCCCCCATAAATGACCCCATTTTAGAAACTACACCCCTCAAATTATTCAAAACTGATGTTACAACCTTTGTTAACCCTTGAGGTATTCCACAAGAATTAAAGAAAAATGGAGGTGAAATTTCTAAATTTCTCTTTTTTGGTAGATTTTTTATATTAATACATTTTTGCTTGCAACACAGCAAGGGTTAACAGCAAAATAAACATTTTGGAGGCAGATTTCACAAGATTGGTTATTAGGCACCATTTTGTATTTGAAGAGACCCTGACATACCCCTACAGTGGAAACCCTCAAACAGTGACCCCATTTTGGAAACTACACCCCTTAAAGATTATGTTACGGATGGTATTGAGCACTTTGACCCCCTAAGCGTTTTACAGAATTTGGAAACACTTCGCTGTAAAAATGAAGTTTTGTTTCTTCCAATAAAATGTTGCTTTAGCCCCAAATTTTTATTTTTCACAAGGGGTAACAGGAGAAAAAGCATCAACTAATTTGTTACCCATTTTCTCCTGAATCGGTAACGCCCCATATGTGGTGATAAACTGCTGTGGGGGCTCATGGCAGGACTCAGAACAGAAGGAGCGCCATATGGCTTTTGCAGCGCAGATTTTGATGGATTGGTTTACGGGTGCCATTGGTTTTTATTGTCTTACGTGGGGGCTCATTTTTTGCGGGATGATGTAACCGTTTGATTGGTACCATTTTGGTTGCTTGGTATTAAACTTTGTGAGGCAAGGTGAAAAAACATGGCTGTTTTGGCATAGTTTGGCCACGCCGCAGGATAACACGGTCAGCGCTGACCGAGGCAGTGCAAGGGTTCATGCGCTGGCATCAGCGTTTTCACCGATGCTGGCTCATACAGCAGAGGTCCGACTATCAGTGACTGCCGGACCACTGCGGCTGATCGGACGGGAGCATCTCCTGCGCCCGCACAGAGCACCGTAGCTGTATGGTGCTGGGATTTGTGACCCTGATACCAGCGCCGTACAGGTACAGTGCTGGTGTCCTACGGGTTAAAGGGCTTGTCCAGGTTCAGGGCTGAAGCCGGATATAAGCTCCCCTTCACTCCATTACCATGTAGGAGTGCAGCATTTCCTTGCTCCGATGCTCCACTTGTGCAGGGCACGGTCTGTTTTACTGCCGGTGACAGATCAGGCTTCACATCAGTATGCTAGGCAGAGACTTCCACCTAGCAGTGAGCCTGGTGACGTCACCAACACAAATGGGTAGTGTATAGCAGTGTTCTGGGCATCAGTGGTACTGCCTCTAAAACCACCCAGAACAGCTATCTACACGGCCCATTTGTGCCAGTGACATCACCGGGTTCCCTGCTAGGCACAAGTCTCTGCCTAGCATACTGATGTGAAGCTCGGTACGTCACCAGCTGACAACAAGCTACACGATGCAAGGAAAGGGGAGCTTCTATCAGGTTCAGCTTTGGACGCAGCCACTCCTTTAATGACTTGTATTAGGAATGTAAGTGAGTGCTCTCATCTGGGGATTAAGGGCATAAACTCTTGGACCCACTACTATCTTGAGAACGGGGCCCTACCTTACCCTGAGAGGAGGCTGTGCACGCATGGATCTCCAGTCACTTCTATGGAAGTTTCAAAAATAGCCAAGCATGGGTCCCCTTTTCAAGATTGTTGTGCTGGTCCCACTTCTGAGACCTGCCTCCATCAGACATTTAGGACATACCAGTGGATGTGCCACAAGTATAGATGGGACAACCCCTTTAAATCCAGACAGCCACATGCCAAAAAGGGGAAAGCTAAGAAAACTGGTGGTCCGTCATATCCACAACTGTCAGTGTGAGCACTTTTCAGAACCTACCCAATGCTCAGGCAAGAACTGGATCCATTAGTATTTTCTCCATAGATGTGCTATGGAAGGTCTGATCTGTGGAAGCCAGAGCTATATTGCCCACATACAGGGGGATATGTTTATGTGCTTATATAATAGGAAATGATACAATCCTCTAATATGCATGTATATAAAATTCTGCATACATACCGCTCATATCAGACAGCTGACCCTATATGAAGAAGAATGGTACAGCCCATGTATCAGTCCTGTGTAATGTATCCATGGCCGTCATGCCACACCCTTCACCATACAATGTATGACATTACTGACGCCATGTTTAGTCCTAACCAGCCCTCCTACGGATGCATTTTACAGGACTACAATGGACTGTGACAAAGGCACGGATATAAAAAGGTCCATGAACAGAATTTTAAATAGATGTATATTAGAAAATTGCTCCATAAAACAGGAATATCTGGTTAGGAGGAAGTGAGCGCTTGCACTCAGCCCCCCAGACATCACTGCTTAGTTCTGCAGAAGATTTCATCTACTTAAAGGGAGTGCCCCAAGTCTTCCACAGCCCTGACTCTGCATTCACTCTCCATGAGAGCCTCTGAAGACTTAAAGGGAGTGCCCCAAGTCTTCCACAGCCCTGACTCTGCATTCACTCTCCATGGGAGCCTCTGAAGACTTAAAGGGAGTGCCCCAAGTCTTCCACAGCCCTGACTCTGCATTCACTCTCCATGGGAGCCTCTGAAGATCTAAAGGGAGTGCACCAAGTCTTCCACAACCCTGACTCTGCATTCACTCTCCATGGGAGCCTCTGAAGACTTAAAGGGAGTGCCCCAAGTCTTCCACAGCCCTGACTCTGCATTCACTCTCCATGGAAGCCTCTGAAGACTTAGAGGGAGTGCCCCAAGTCTTCCACAACCCTGACTCTGCATTCACTCTCCATGGGAGCATCTGAAGACTTAAAGGGAGTGCCCCAAGTCTTCCACAGCCCTGACTCAGCATTCACTCTCCATGGGAGCCTCTGAAGACTTAAAGGGAGTGCCCCAAGTCCTCCACAGCCTTGACTCTGCATTCACTCTCCATGGGAGCCTCTGAAGACTTAAAGGGAGTGCCCCAAGTCTTCCACAGCCCTGACTCTGCATTCACTCTCCATGGGAGCCTCTGAAGACTTAAAGGGAGTGCCCCAAGTCTTCCACAGCCCTGACTCTGCATTCACTCTCCATGGGAGCCTCTAAAGACTTAAAGGGAGTGCCCCAAGTCTTCCACAGCCCTGACTCTGCATTCACTCTCCATGGGAGCCTCTGAAGACTTAAAGGGAGTGCCCCAAGTCTTCCACAGCCCTGACTCTGCATTCACTCTCCATGGGAGCCTCTGAAGTCTTAAAGGGAGTGCCCCAAGTCTTCCACAGCCCTGACTCTGCATTCACTCTCCATGGGAGCCTCTGAAGACTACAGCAGGATTGGCAGGGTGTATGTGGGAAACTGGACCCCCCAGCAATCAGGTACTTCGTTATCCCTTATCCTGTGGGCAGGGGACAGCTTGAAAACTTGGCACAACCCCTTTAAAATGTATGAATGAACACGTTAAAAACCATTTACTCATGCAGAACAGATGACAGATACAATATATACCTGAGCTTCCACTTACCTGCTCATCGGCAAAGGTCACAAAGGCAAACGCTCTAAATGGCTTTGGGACAAACACATCCACAACCTCCCCGTACTGCGTGAAGAAATGGCGAAGCTCCTCCGCTGTCATATCCTCAGTGCACCGGCCAACATATACCTTATGGCTGCACACAGGTTCATCCGTGCTTTGCTGTAGAGAAGCCACAATGAGTGAGAGGCCTAGAAGTATGCATCCCAACGTTGTGACGAATAGTAATAAAGTGACATGGCAGCGTCACGTGAATGGGCACAGCAGAGCTTTTACCATTTCCAGAGTACCCTCCATATACAGCTAATAAGAGAATGCGTAAAAAAAGTTTAATTGCTGTCAGACCGCTCAGGCAAGATGGCTGCCTCCACAGTGCGGGTCGGAAGATAGAAGGAACAAAGTCTGCCATGAAACTAGATTAGAACCAAAGGACTTGTGTGTCACTGTCTGGTTTTAACGGGCAGTAAAGACTTCTGTGACATATCCCTTTAAAGAGGACCTTTCCTGGGTGTGTAGTAATTGAGATAAATATCTGTGCTGCCACCCTGCCTGGTTTTTAAAATAGCGCTCCTGCGCCCCGTTTTGGCCCCCCACAAATTCCGCGCTCAGTATGCTGATACGGAGCAATGAGGAGGAGACGGAGTCTCTCTGTGGACGTCTCCTTCTCCCTGGCGGTAGAGCTGTCCAATCGCAGCGCAGAGCGTCACAGCCAGAGAGAAGCAGACGCCCATAGAGAAAGATTCCGCCTCCTCCTCATTGCTCCGTATTGGAATACTGAGCGCGGAATTTGTGGGGGCCATAACGAGGCGCAGGAGTGCTATTTAAAAAAAAACAGACAGGGTGGCAGCATCAGGTACAGATTAGGCCTGCACGATATATCGCCAAAGCAATCGTTTTGGCGATAATCAACGATTGTGATATGGCGAGTTGGCCAACCCAAAAATGCTGTGATAACCTACAATGATACACGGTCGCCTACGATGCCGCACAGCGCGGTCGGCGGTTATATCAACAGAGGGAGGAGGGGCTGGGGGCCGGCATCTGGATTAGGAATGACAGTGGGGACCAGTGCAGTCCCTGTATCCTAATGCACCGGCCCTGCTCACGGTTGTATAATCTTATCTAACCTGCATTGTTAAGATATAATAATCATGTGTAATCCAGCTGTATTACTTACAACTAGGTTCTGTAGCAGGGAGGAGGCAGGACGGGAGGACGGGCGGGCGACGCGTCACTCACTACGTCATGCACCTGCGCCGCCCACTTTATGAATGAAGCAGGCAGCGTCCTCCCGTCCTCCCTCCTCCCTGCTACGGAACCTAGTTGTAAGTAATACAGCTGGATTACACATGATTATTATAACTTAACAATGCAGGTTAGATAAGATTATACCACAGTGAGCAGGGCCGGTACATTAGAATACAGGGACTGCACCGGTCCCCACTGTCATTCCTAATCCAGATGCCGGCCCCTAGCCCCTGTATTCTGGGTCATTCACACTGCAGGGACACTGTTATGGGGGGGATCTGTGGATGGCACAAAGCATAAGATGCTATAACAGTGCCATCAACAGATCACCCCATAGCAGTGTCATCCACAGATCCCCCCCATAGCAGTGTCATCCACAGATCCCCCCCATAACAGTGCCATACACAGAGCCCCCATAACAGTGCCAGCCAGAGATCCCCTCCATAGCAGTGTCATCCGCAGATCCCCCCCCATAGCAGTGTCATCCACAGATGCCCCATCACAGTGCCATCCAGAGATCCCCATAACAGTGCCATCCACAGATCCCCCCATAACAGTGCCATCTAGAGATCCCCCATAACAGTGCCATCCACAGACCCCCCATAACAGTGCCATCCACAGATCCCCCATAACAGTGCCATCCATAGATCCCCATAATAGTGTCATCCACAGATCTCCATAACAGTGTCATCCACAGATCCCCCATAACAGTGTCATTCACAGATCTCCTCGTAGACAGTTTCATTCAGAGTTCCCCCCATAACAGTGCCATCCAGAGATCCCCATAACAGTGCCATCCACAGATTCCCCCCTAACAGTGCCATATAGAGATCCCCCATAACAGTGCCATCCACAGACCCCCCATAATAGTGTCATCCACAGATCCCACATAACAGTGTCATTCAGAGATCCCCCATAACAATGCCATCCAGAGATCCCCATAACAGTGCCATCCACAGATTCCCCCCTAACAGTGCCATCCACAGACCCCCCATAATAGTGTCATCCACAACTCTCCTCCATAACAGTGCCATCCACAGATCCCCCATAACAGTGTAATGCACAGATCCCCCCATAACAGTGCCATCCAGAGATCCCCCATAATAGTGTCATGCACAGAGCCCCCATAACAGTGCCATCCACAGATCTCCCATAACAGTGCCATCCACAGATCTCCCATAACAGTGCCATCCACAGATCCCCATAATAGTGTCATCCACAGATCCCCCATAATAGTGTCATCCACAGATCCCCCATAACAGTGTCATCCACAGATCCCCCATAACAGTGTCATCCACAGATCCCCCATAACAGTGCCATCCACAGATCCCCCATAACAGTGCCATCCACAGATCCCCCATAATAGTGTCATCCACAGATCCCCCATAACAGTGTCATCCACAGATCCCCCATAACAGTGTCATCCACAGATCCCCCATAATAGTGTCATCCACAGATCCCCCCATAACAGTGTCATCCATAGATCCCCCATAACAGTGTCATCCACAGAGCCCCCATAACAGTGCCATCCACAGACCCCCCATAATAGTGCCATCCACAGATCCCCATAATAGTGTCATCCACAGACCAATATTAGTTCAAAACCCACCAAAAGCACACCTTTTTCTAAATATAATTTTTCTTATTTTCCTACTCAAAAACCTAGGTGCGTCTTATGGGCAGGTGCGTCTTATAGGGTGATAAATCCGGTATATTCCCTTATATTGCTGCTGCTGACTATGGTGTTCTGTAAAACGTTCCTGTTTGTTCGGTGTTTGGAATGATCACATGTTCTTCTCTCTGTTCTATCGGATTTCTCCGTTCTGTGCAGCGCTAGTAAGAAATGGGAAGTTCTGTATTTCGCACTTTTGCGGTAATGAAATATGTTATTCCCTTTAGTAAGAGATGTTTTAGTGTGTAAAGCGCTGTGCGTTTCAGGTCTGGAGTTGGGCATAACTGCATTTCAGCATTACCAGTAATGTGTGTGTGATTGTACCTAGAAAATCCAAGCAAATAGACCTCTAGCGCAATTCCCTTAAAATATCGCGTATCGTTATCGCAATTTCTAGGGCCCTAATCGCAATCGCACAAAATTCCCATTTCGTGCAGCCCTAGTCAGATATTTATCTCAGTTACTACAAACCCAGGAAAGGTCCTCGTTACAAGATAGCCGCTTTCTACAGATCCGATCCAAAGCCATTTACATCAATCTTCCCATAAGAACCGCTACAGCCATCAAATGCATAATGCCATACACGTCCCGCATTATGTTCCAGGGATTGTATAGAGTGGGCTGCAGTGCCGAGCCCACCCCATATGCAGACGTGACGGCTATATAATAAAGCAGGCACCTGGCCACATTGAGCCCCACGGTACAGCTGTAGTTCTCAAGGAGCCCCACAGGTGGCAGCGCTCCATAACAAATATAGCAGATCTCCCGAACCCTGCAGAGCAAGGAACAGGCGATCTGAAGATCACAGAGTATTTTACACTAAAGTTATCCCTCTTTCCCCATAATGAATTCGCCTTTCACATTCACGTTTTGGCTTCTGTCTGCGAGATCCGTTCAGGGCTCAGCGTCCAAAACGGATCAGTTTGCATTCTAATGTATTCTGAATGGAAAAGGATCCACTGAGAATGCATCAGTTCAGTCTCCGTTCCGCTCTGGAGGCCGCAGCGTCTTGTGTCCGTCTGATGAACTGAGCCAAACGTCCTGGCGCACAATGTAAGTCAATGGGACGGATCCGTTTTCACTGACACAATCGGGCACAATAGAAAACGGATCCGTCCTCCATTGACTTACATTGTGTGCCAGGACGGATCCGTTTTCACTGACACAATCTGGCACAATAGAAAACGGATCCGTCCTCCATTGACTTACATTGTGTGCCAGGACGGATCCGTTTTCACTGACACAATCGGGCACAATAGAAAACGGATCCGTCCTCCAGTGACTTACATTGTGTGCCAGGACGGATCCGTCCTCACTGACACAATCGGGCACAATAGAAAACGGATCCGTCCTCCAGTGACTTACATTGTGTGCCAGGACGGATCCGTTTTCACTAACACAATCGGGCACAATAGAAAACGGATCCGTCCTCCATTGACTTACATTGTGCGCCAGGACGGATCCGTTTTCACTGACACAGTCGGGCACAATAGAAAACGGATCCGTCCTCCATTCACTTACATTGTGTGCCAGGACAGATCCGTTTTCACTGACACAATCTGGCACAATAGAAAACGGATCCGTCCTCCATTGACTTACATTGTGCGCCCGGACAGATCCGTTTTCACTGACACAGTCTGACACAATAGAAAACGGACCCGTCCTCCAGTGACTTACATTGTGTGCCAGGACGGATCCGTTTTCACTGACAGTCTGGCACAATAGAAAACGGATCCGTCCTCCATTGACTTACATTGTGCGCCAGGACGGATCCGTTTTCACTGACAGTCTGGCACAATAGAAAACGGATCCGTCCTCCATTGACTTACATTGTGCGCCAGAACGGATCCGTTTTCACTGACACAATCGGCCACAATAGAAAACGGATCCGTCCTCCAGTGACTTACATTGTGTGCCAGGACGGATCCGTTTTCACTGACACAATCGGCCACAATAGAAAACGGATCCGTCCTCCATTGACTTACATTGTGTGCCAGGACGGATCCGTTTTCACTGACACAATCGGGCACAATAGAAAACGGATCCGTCCTCCATTGACTTACATTGTGTGCCAGGACGGATCCGTTTTCACTGACACAATCGGGCACAATAGAAAACGGATCTGTCCTCCATTGACCTACATTGTGCGCCAGGACGGATCCGTTTTCACTGACACAGTCTGGCACAATAGAAAACGGATCCGTCCTCCATTGACTTACATTGTGTGCCAGGGCGGATCCGTTTTCACTGACACAGTCTGGCACAATAGAAAACGGATCCGTCCTCCATTGACTTACATTGTGTGCCAGGGCGGATCCGTTTTCACTGACACAGTCTGGCACAATAGAAAACGGATCCGTCCTCCATTGACTTACATTGTGTGCCAGGACGGATCCGTTTTCACTGACACAATCGGGCACAATAGAAAACGGATCCGTCCTCCAGTGACTTACATTGTGTGCCAGGACGGATTTGTTTTCACTGACACAATCGGGCACAATAGAAAACGGATCCGTCCTCCATTGACTTACATTGTGTGCCAGGACGGATCCGTTTTCACTGACACAATCGGGCACAATAGAAAACGGATCCGTCCCCAGTGACTTACATTGTGTGCCAGGACGGATCCGTTTTCACTGACACAATCTGGCACAATAGAAAACGGATCCGTCCTCCATTGACTTACATCGTGTGCCAGGACGGATCCGTTTTCACTGACACAGTCTGGCACAATAGAAAACGGATCCGTCCTCCATTGACTTACATTGTGTGCCAGGACGGATCCGTTTTCACTGACACAATCGGGCACAATAGAAAACGGATCCGTCCTCCAGTGACTTACATTGTGTGCCAGGACGGATCCGTTTTCACTGACACAGTCTGGCACAATAGAAAACGGATCCGTCCTCCAGTGACTTACATTGTGTGCCAGGACGGATTTGTTTTCACTGACACAATCGGGCACAATAGAAAACGGATCCGTCCTCCATTGACTTACATTGTGTGCCAGGACGGATCCGTTTTCACTGACACAGTCTGGCACAATAGAAAACGGATCCGTCCTCCAGTGACTTACATTGTGTGCCAGGACGGATCCGTTTTCACTGACACAATCTGGCACAATAGAAAACGGATCCGTCCTCCATTGACTTACATTGTGCGCCAGGACGGATCCGTTTTCACTGACACAGTCTGGCACAATAGAAAACGGATCCGTCCTCCATTGACTTACATTGTGTGCCAGGACGGATCCGTTTTCACTGACACAGTCGGGCACAATAGAAAACGGATCCGTCCTCCATTGACTTACATCGTGTGCCAGGACGGATCCGTTTTCACTGACACAATCTGGCACAATAGAAAACGGATCCGTCCTCCATTGACTTACATTGTGCGCCAGGACGGATCCGTTTTCACTGACACAATCTGGCACAATAGAAAACGGATCCGTCCTCCAGTGACTTACATCGTGTGCCAGGGCGGATCCGTTTTCACTGACACAGTCTGGCACAATAGAAAACGGATCCGTCCTCCATTCACTTACATTGTGCGCCAGGACGGATCCGTTTTCACTGACACAATCTGGCACAATAGAAAACGGATCCGTCCTCCATTCACTTACATTGTGTGCCAGGACGGATCCGTTTTCACTGACACAATCTGGCACAATAGAAAACGGATCCGTCCTCCATTGACTTACATTGTGTGCCAGGACGTATCCGTCCTCACTGACACAATCTGGCACAATAGAAAACGGATCCGTCCTCCAGTGACTTACATTGTGTGCCAGGACGGATCCGTTTTCACTGACACAATCTGGCACAATAGAAAACGGATCCGTCCTCCAGTGACTTACATTGTGTGCCAGGACGGATCCGTTTTCACTGACACAGTCTGGCACAATAGAAAACGGATCCGTCCTCCATTGACTTACATTGTGTGCCAGGACGGATCCGTTTTCACTGACACAGTCTGGCACAATAGAAAACGGATCCGTCCTCCATTGACTCCATTGTTAAAGTAATATAAATGGATCCGTGCAGATGGTTGTATTATCTGAATGGAACCGTCCATGATGGATCCGCACAAAACGCGAGTGTGAAAGTCGCCTTATATGCATAGCCACGCATCAAAATACAGAGGGGGGGACAAAGTCTGTAGTCTGTAACATGGGGATGGGGCCAGGGCCGGCCGGGGGGATGATGTGCCATGGGGGGGGCGGGACTGAAATGTGACACAATAGGGGGTAATGATGTGATCATGATGTGGCACGAAGGTGGTGATGTGACATGGTTTGGAGGGGGAGAAATGTGACATAGATAGAGGGGGAGAAATGTGACATAGATAGAGGGGGAGAAATGTGACATAGATGGAGGGGGAGAAATGTGACATAGATGGAGGGGGAGAAATGTGACATAGATAGAGGGGGAGAAATGTGACATAGATAGAGGGGGAGAAATGTGACATGGAGGGCTGATGTGACATAGGTGATTTGACATGGTGGGGGAAAAATGTGACATTGAGGCCTTGAGGGGGAGAAATGTGACATTGAGGGGGTGAAATGTGACAATTTGTGACATGGAGGGGGAGAAATGTGACATGGGGGGAGAAATGTGACATGGGGGGCTGATGGCTTACATGGGGGCATGATGGCTTACAATGGTGTTCAAGACGGATCCATCTTGGCCATGTTAGGCCTCTTTCACACTTGCGTTGTCCGGATCCGGCGTGTACTCCACTTGCCGGAATTACACGCCGGATCCGGAAAAACGCAAGTGTACTGAAAGCATTTGAAGACGGATCCGTCTTCAAAATGCTTTCAGTGTTACTATGGCACCCAGGACGCTATTAAAGTCCTGGTTGCCATAGTAGTAGTGGGGAGCGGGGGAGCGGTATACTTACAGTCCGTGCGGCTCCCGGGGCGCTCCAGAATGACGTCAGAGCGCCCCATGCGCATGGATCATGTGATCCATGCGATCACGTCATCCATGCGCCTGGGGCGCCCTGACGTCACTCTGGAGCGCCCCGGGAGCCACACGGACGGTAAGTATGCTGCTCCCCGCTCCCCCGCTCCCCACTACACTTTACCATGGCTGCCAGGACTTTAGCGTCCCGGCAGCCATGGTAACCATTGAGAAAAAGCTAAACGTCGCATCCGGCAATGCGCCGAAACGACGTTTAGCTTAAGGCCGGATCCGGATCAATGCCTTTCAATGGGCATTCATTCCGGATCCGGCCTTGCGGCAAGTGTTCCGGATTTTTGGCCGGAGCAAAAAGCGCAGCATGCTGCGCTATTTGCTGCGGCCAAAAAACGTTCCGTTCCGGAACGGAAGACATCCTGATGCATCCTGAAGGACGGACTGTCCATTCAGAATGCATTAGGATAATCCTGATCAGTATTCTTCCGGCATAGAGCCCCGACGACGGAACTCTATGCCGGAAGACTATAACGCAGGTGTGAAAGAGCCCTAAAAGTAATATAAATGTATCCGTTCTGAACGGATGCAGATGGTTGTATTATCTGAATGGAACCGTCCATGATGGATCCGCACAAAACGCGGGTGTGAAAGTAGCCTTATATGCATAGCCACGCATCAAAATACAGATGCATTTATCCCACACTGAACACAAAAGAGAAATTCCAGACAGCCTGTGACGCTTTGCGATACTAGGAAATCACAAATGCGCCATATCAACATAGAAATATAGAAGCATAGAATGTGTCGGCAGATAAGAA
The DNA here is from genome assembly GCF_014858855.1 of Bufo gargarizans. NCBI lineage: Eukaryota > Metazoa > Chordata > Amphibia > Anura > Bufonidae > Bufo > Bufo gargarizans. Next base: position 15,612,866 of record NC_058085.1, read on the forward strand.
CCATGTGGCCCATCTAGTCTGCACAATATACTGAATACTATGGATAGCCCCCGGCCCTATCTTATTTCACAATCACAAAGACAAAAGAGCCTTCACTAAGAATCTTCTTTTTTGACTAAAGGAGTAATTCACAGAGCAGAGGTGCCATTATCACCACCTTGTGACAAACCTTTCCTGCCCATGCCAAGTTGAGTAGCCATCCATCTAGTTCTCTTATGACAGAACCTCATAAACCTGGTCTTTCTGCAGCCATAGTGTCTCCAATACCAGCAGGGGTCTCACACCTTTAGCCTGGGCAGCGAGCTTCAGAAGAAAAGGACAGATCCTTATCACACAGCTGGTTGGTACAGGAAGGAAGATGACCTGAAAGTCCCCTTCAATCCATAAGCTTCATATTTTTCCCATATTTTCCTAATATTTCATGGGTTATGGAAATGTGAAAGGAACCATCTTTTCAGAGATGGTTTTGGTTCTCCTAACCCACCTTCTAGGAAACCCGCGGACAAATCAGAGATTCCCGCTCTGAGATATAAAGGTTCTCAGGCACCCTGTATTATCTTTTAGTCGTATTTGTTATCAGATGATGTGTAAAATTGTACTGATTATCAATATCAACTATATTTCTTGATTGGACGTACGGGATATGGAGAAATGGGCAAAGCAAAGATGCTGCCAGGTTTTCTCCCTATGGGGCAAAGGACTGCCCCTGTTCCAATTACCCAAGGCTGGACCTGAACGTGTCATAACCACTGCCCGCTTCAGAGGAGGTAAAAACAGTGACACACTCAGGTCCTGCGTCCTTCTTCTACCATCTGACGTCGACTAACATCACGACCGCCCGCTGGACGCGGACGCACCCCGCCATCTTGGATTATTCCTTTCAAAGACTTTGCCTATTACTGGACACTACCACGGTAATTCTGAACTTACAGACATTCTATTCCCTTCCACCTCTTACCTATTTCTATCCAAACCAATCTGTTCACCGGCCGGTAGATTTATCTGTCAGCTTTAATATATATATTTTTGTGTGTAGTTTTAGAATAAAAACTAACGATTTCATCGTTCCAGTTTTGCCCTTGTTACTTGATGACCTGATCTATGCTAAGAGCTCTGTCCTCAGAAGACAGCCTACCAAATTGTGTTATTTTTATAAATTGTTAATGTACTAGCTAGGTTGCAAATAACCGTTTCGTCCCTTTAGGATTAGCTAGCCGGGGTCTCTTCGCCCCGATTCAATACGAGGAGTGGTGGCAGCAAATTAATTTGATTTCCAGCGTGAAATCAGTAATTTTATTTTTACCGATTGTACATCCAATCGTGATTGCATCCTGTCTGGGCCCACCAACCAATCTTAAACGTCTTCTGTGCTCACAGTGGATTCGCCTCCAGAAGTCTCTAGTGGAGACCTGTATGGCAACTGTGGCTTAGTACGACGGGATTGGCGGGTGGTCGTCACACAGCCGATTTGCAGTTTTTCCTCAGTCCACCTTGCAAAAAAATGGCCTGGTCGGTGACTAGCGGTGTGACTGACAGCTGCAGGTTGTGCATCCCAAACTCACAGCAGCCTAGGATCACTATGATGCTGCGAGTTCAGCTCACATGACCTGTAGTCAGGAAAGGCGATGGTCACAGGACACACGCAGCCACGTGGCGTGTTACCGCGGGGCAGCATTGCACTTTTTACACTGCAGGTTGTGTTAGTTTTTGGGGCATATATAATGTCCTAGTGGAGAAGGGTCTTCACTACCGACCACTTCATCATAACAGATGTGAACACATACACCAAAATCTGAACATGGCTTTACCGTGCAATTAGCCAGCCTACAACGGCACCATCTTCTATCTATCTTGTGACGCAGGGACATCACCTTCACTTGGGTTTCATATTCCGTAAACCTTATGAAGCCAAAACCTCTGGAACTGCCGGTGTGGGCATCTTTTTTAACCTGGCAAAACATTGAGAAAAAGCGTTAAGTGGCAAGAACCATGAAACCACAGCAGGCACTGGGGGACTTTAGCAACATCAATACCTGGGCTTTAATGAGTTCCCCGTAGGTGCTGAAGTAGTCCTTTAGATCCTGCTCTGTTGTTTCCCATGATAAGTTAAGCACAATGAGATCAGAGGTTTTTGTCGCACCTCGCTTGGTTTTTACAGCAGAAGATGCATCAGTTTCTGCAACATAAAAAATAAAATGTAAAATGAATTAGAAACCTTCCTTAAAACTAGAGGGAGCGGCGGCTGCTGCAGAGCCCAACCAGGAGACTGCTAGGACTGCCTCTCACCGCACAGGGCAGGGGGTCGGGAAGTCTCCAGGTTAGAATCCAACTCAGGACTAAATGTCCTCTCCACAATTGCATAGGTTTCCTCCCACAGTCCAAAGACTCTCTAATAAGGAACTTATACTAGGAATCGTTTTACAAAGCACAACATCCTTGTAAGTAGAGGTAATGTCCCCCCATGCCCCTCTGCTTCCTCTCACACGTCCACCTGGTCAATACACATCAGACAGCCCCTGTAATAGGACAGCAGGTAAGGGGTATGCTGCACAGTGGCATTTTCAGGTCAGCTGTAAAGTCGTACGGGCTTCTGTTGGAACACCTGACAAGATAGTTCCACTATGGCTCCACACAAATAAAAACTTCTCCTCACCTTTTGGGTACTTCACAAAATAGACCCAATTTCCCCAGCCAGTTTCTGGAGCGTAGAGAATGCCTTCTACAAGGCGGACGCTGCGGATACGATTCCCCGGAATCCTGTATCGGAGGCCGCAAGCACCAGGAAACTGGGCAGTTACGGTGGACAGCAGGACGGTGCCATCATCCTCGGATGGAATTCCCATTAGCTCCCCTTTCTCATCCTCGGCCACGCGGATATATTCCAGTTCCATGGCTGCAAACTAAGAGACAAAACAGTCACCACGGCACCTTCTCAAGTCCTCAAGAGAAGACATTCACAGCACACTCTGTCAGGCCATCCTATGGAGGGATGGCACACGGCTAGGACATGGTTCAGGGGCCAAGCAATATGCCATCACTTCATGGGACGGGTGCTTTAAAGTGTAACTGGCATTTTATCTTTGTAATGTATAGGGGCAGTGATACTGACCATTTCTGTAATCCACTTACTGAAATCGGACATTTCCATCAGAAAAATAGCTGTAAAGTGGCCCATTCTAACACAGTCAGTGTGAGCAAGTCTCCAATTGTGTAAACACAGAGGGCGTTGCTAACAGGGCCGGTGCTACCATAAGGCCGACCAAGCGGCTGCCTTAGAGCGCACCCTGCGGGCGGAAAAATGAACCTTAATTTTTTAATTTTTTTTATATCACTTACTTGTGAGTTACGCCGCCGGCCACCCGCCCCAGCCTGCGTGCATCGTGCGGCCCTGGCCCTCACTCACAGAGCGGCATGGGCCCAGAAACACGGTCACAGGGTCAATCCAGGGGGGCGAGTGGCGCAGCAGCAGCAGGGACTGGAGCTGACTGTGTCTGTGAGTCTGACGCACACACTGCCAGATTGCCGTAGCAGCAGGTGGGTAGGTGATCACTGATGAGCGCACTAGCGCCAGAGTGCACGGCATAAAGGTGTTTATTACACAAACAACAATCATAAATGGAGGGGGGACAAAGTCTGTAGTCTGTAACATGGGGATGGGGCCAGGGCCGGCCGGGGGGATGATGTGCCATGGGGGGGGACTGAAATGTGACACAATAGGGGGTAATGATGTGATCATGATGTGGCACGAAGGTGGTGATGTGACATGGTTTGGAGGGGGAGAAATGTGACATAGATAGAGGGGGAGAAATGTGACATAGATAGAGGGGGAGAAATGTGACATAGATAGAGGGGGAGAAATGTGACATAGATAGAGGGGGAGAAATGTGACATTGAGGGGGAGAAATGTGACATGGAGGGCTGATGTGACATAGGTGATTTGACATGGTGGGGGAAAAATGTGACATTGAGGCCTTGAGGGGGAGAAATGTGACATTGAGGGGGTGAAATGTGACAATTTGTGACATGGAGGGGGAGAAATGTGACAATTTGTGACATGGAGGGGGAGAAATGTGACATGGGGGAGAAATGTGACATGGGGGGCTGATGGCTTACATGGGGGCATGATGGCTTACATGGGGGGCTGATGGCTGACATTGGGGGCTAATGGCTGACCTGGGTGGCTAATGGCTGACATGGGGGCTAACGGCTGACATGGGGGCTAACGGCTGACATGGGGGGCTGATGGCTGACCTGGGTGGCTAATGGCTGACATGGGGGCTAATGGCTGACATGGGGGCTAATGGCTGACATGGGGGGCTGATGTCTGAAATGGGGGTCTGATCTGAGGCATTGGGGGTGTGATCTGAGGTTTGATTAACATTGGGGCTCTGATTGCTGGTCTGACCTGAGGTATAATGGAAAATATTTTTTTCTTATTATCCTCATCTAAAACCTAGGTGCGTCTTAGAGGGCTAAAAATACGGTCCTCAACCAGCGATTATCTGAAGCAGAGAGAAGATACAAGGACCACACAGAGGAGAAGCCAGCTGCTGCAGACGGGACCAGGGCCAGGTGAGCTGCGAGGTGGGGGGCACCAAAATGTAGCTTCGCTTGTGTTGGCAAAAATCCTTGCACCGGCCCTGGTTGCTAAGGCTCCAAATGGGCCACTTTACAGCTATTTTTCTAATGGAAATGTATCCCAATACTTTATGGTATCGAAATCAAATCAAAATTTTGGTATCATGACAACTCTACTGCCGATGTGAGGGGGGAAGTTACTACTGTGCGGGCAGTGGAGGGGGGAATTAATCTAAGGTTTTATTATTATTAATGGGGGCACTCTAGGTGGCATTTATTATTGCTGTAGACACTATAGGGACATTATTTCTAGTGGGGTCACTATTTTTTCAGCTGTATAGTACCTGGGGCATTGCGGAGCACCACGGGCACAGTATTGGGGGTGGCAGCAGGATGCCATTTTTGGGACACCAGGATGGGGGGGTTGATGGAAAAATCTAACGTGTCTGTAACAAACTCTGTAGAGACGAGATGCTGCTGAAAGAATTAGTCATGGCGGTCTGGGTCAAATGGAGGAGAAGAGGAAAGAGAAGGTCTACATGACAGTAGATGTCACTGGATGTCATAAGTATGTGGTGCTCACCACTGTGACCTGTGTCTCTTCTTCTCCAAGTCTTTTTTTTTTTATTATAATTATATATTTTTTCAATTTGGCGACTAAAAATCTAATTTGGCTCCTACATTTTTCAGATTAGGAGCCAATGGCTCCTGTTTATTTTTTTTAGTCTGGAGCCCTGCTGTGTCTACAGCTTGTTACAGGGCACCAGGGTTCACCAAAAAAGAGTGGTTTAGAGCCAAGACCAAGAGTGGAGCCTACACGATGACTGAACGGTCTGTTCTGGGTTTGTGACCACAATCACCAATGGAAACCACTGACTGTGAACAAGGCTTCAGGTCCAGCATGCACGTTGCTCCATTTATTACATATGGGAGAACAAGAGACAGGTCCGGAGCTCTGTCCAACTGCCCCAGAGAGTAAATAGTCCATCAGCATGCACGCCTGACCCAACACTCCATTCAGACAGGAACAATCAGGACCACCCTCGTTCTCAGGATCAGTGGAGTCCTAGCCATCATACCCCCACCAATCGGGAAGATCAAACCCTCTCCTGGGGATAGAGGGAAGGTTTTAGTGGAGCTCCAACCCTAAACTGCTGATTCACAAATGACGGATACCACATGGATCATCCGTGTGCTTTCCTCTTCCATATGTTTAGCAAAAGATAGAACATGTCCTATTCTTAGCCGCAAAATGCCGACCGCAGACCCATTAACGGTTCCACAGAAACAAAACAGATGCAACACGGACCTCACATAGGAGTCATCCGTGTTTTACGGACTGCAAAACACATCCAGTCGTGGCCTAAGGGTACTTTCACACTTGCGGAGGAGACTGGAGAAGACTGAAGAAGACTGGAGAAGACAGCCCTATCAGGCAGATCTGTCAAAACATATGCAAACTAATGGCATTTGTCAGACGGAACAGGATCCTGATCCGTATGACAAATGCATTGAAATGCCGGATCCGTCTCTCTGGTGTCATCTGGCATTTATTTTTTTCACATTTTTTGCGGCCTGAGCATGCGCAGACCACAATGCCGGATCCATTTTGCCGAATGTCAATGGGAAAGAATGCCGGATTCCGGCAAGTGTTCCGGAATTTTGGACGGAGATAAAACCATAGCATGCCGCGGTATTATCTCCGTCCTGAAAAGGGAAAACGACTGAACTGAAGACGTCCTGATGCATCCTGAACGGATCGCTCTCCATTCAGAATGCATGGGGATAAAACTGATCAGTTCTTTTCCGGTATAGAGCCCCTAGGACGGAACTCAATACCGGAAAAGAATAACGCTAGTGTGAAAGTGCCCTTAGTCACACCAGTGACTGACCACTACAGACTTGAGCCTCATTCACACATCAGTAATTCACAGATGTGAGCTGCACGTGTTCACCACGGACAGCACGCGTACCCATTCACTTTAGGCCTCCTTCACACGACCGCATGGCTTTTTCAGTATTTTGTGGTCAGCAAAAAACAGATCTGCAAAAAATACAGATGACGTCGGTGTGCATTCCGTATTTTGCGGAATGGAACATCTCGCCCCTAATAGAACAGTACTATCCTTGTCCGTGATGTGGACAATAATAGGACATGTTCCATCTTTGAACGGAACGGAAATATGGAAACGGAGGGCATACGGAATACCTTCCTTTTTTTTTTTGCGAATCCATTGAAATGATTGGTTCCGTATACAAAACGCAAAAAACAGAACGGAAACAGAAAAAAATGTTTGTGTGCAGGAAGCCTTAAAGGGAACCTGTCACCTCCCAAAACCCTCCCAAGCCGCCAGCAGTACCTGCGTGTAGCCAGCAGCGTGTTTCTGATGATGCCTTTCTTCCTGGAGGCAGATGCAGCAAAAGTACTGAAAACGTTCCTTTATCCCCTGCCGGCGCGCTTCTCCGCACATGCTTGAAGTCACGGGGGCAGCCACGGGGGCTGTGACTGACAGCCGGCTATCGGGCATAAGCGCTGTCAGTCACAGCGAAGGGGCGTGGTTACCGTGACTTGAAGCGAGGCCGCCGCCCCCGTGACTTCAAGCATGTGCGGAGAAGCGCGCCGGCAGGGGATAAAGGAGCGTTTTCAGTACTTTTGCTGCATCTGCCTCCAGGAAGAAAGGCATCATCAGAAACACGCTGCTGGCTACACGCAGGTACTGCGGCCCGCAAACAGGAAGTCCACAATATACGGGCATCGGCAATGAATGGGTCTGCAATCTCGATGATACGGTGCGGAACTGAGGCACAGATTGGAAGCTCACGGAAGCACTACTTTTTGCGGTGCGGACCGTAGGATGCAGATCACGGACCCCATGCAAATGACTGGGTCAGCAGCCGGCACATGGTCGTATGCATGAGGCCTAACAGCTGTGTACCAGGGTTTTCTAAAGCCATAATGGCAATCATGCGGTGCCGATCTGGCTTTAATCCAACAAAAAAGTCTGCATATGATACTTGCAAATTTTCTTGCGGATTTGCCCCGGATCTCACCCTTTGCATCGCATAGTGTGAAATCTACACTCACAACTGGTGTAAAGTAGAACTGGCTTAGTTGCCCACCGCAACCAGATTCCACCTTTCATTTTTCACAGCTCCTTTGGAAAATAAAGGTGGAATCTGGTTTCTATGGGCACCTAAGGCTACTTTCACACTAGCGTTCGGGTGTCCACTTGTGAGCTCTGTTTGAAGGGGCTCACAAGCGGCCCAGAACGCATCCATACTGCCCTAATGCATTCTGAGTGGATGCGGATCCGCTCAGAATGCATCATTCTGGCAGCGTTCAGCCTCCGCTCCGCTCAGAAGGCGGACACCTGAACGCTGCTTGCAGCGTTCGGGTGTCCGCCTGGCCGTGTGGAGGCAAGCGGATCCGTCCAGACTTACAATGTAAGTCAATGGGGACGGATCCGTTTGAAGATAACACACTATGGCTCAATCTTCAAGCGGATCCGTCCCCCATTGACTTTCAATGTAAAGTCTGGACGGATTCGTTCAGGCTACTTTCACACTTAGAATTTTTTTTAACAAAATAATGCAGACGGATCCGCTCTGAACGCAAGTGTGAAAGTAGCCTAAGCCAGTTCTACTTTACACCATTTTGATCAATCTCTTCCCCGTGTGCATGCAGCCTAAGGTTTCATCTTCGCACTATCTGGGATGTCTGGTGGATACAAATTAAGATTCATTACTCACCTCCCTGTTCCTCCTGCTCCCGCTATGACACTTGCCGGATCTCCCACTGGTCTTCGCTTCCTGGTTCCTCTCGACACACAGGAAGTGATCAATCAGCCAATCACTGTTAATATCCAGGGTGTCAGAAGGGACCAGGGAGCAGAGACCAGGGGAAGAAGTGGAAAGTGTCGGGAGCCCCAGAGGAAGAAGCGAGAAGTGTCGGGAGCCCCAGAGGAAGAAGCGGAAAGTGTCGGGAGCCCCAGGGGAAGAAGCGAGAAGTGTCGGGAGCCCCAGGAGAAGAAGCGGGAAGTGTCGGGAGCCCCAGGGGAAGAAGCGGGAAGTGTCGGGAGCCCCAGGAGAAGAAGCAGGAAGTGTCGGGAGCCCCAGGGGAAGAAGTGGAAAGTGTCGGGAGCCCCAGAGGAAGAAGCGAGAAGTGTCGGGAGCCCCAGGGGAAGAAGCGGAAAGTGTCGGGAGCCCCAGGGGAAGAAGCGAGAAGTGTCGGGAGCCCAGAGGAAGAAGCGGGAAGTGTCGGGAGCCCCAGAGGAAGAAGCGGGAAGTGTCGGGAGCCCCAGGGGAAGAGGCGGGAAGTGTCGGGAGCCCCAGGGGAAGAAGCGGAAAGTGTCGGGAGCCCCAGAGGAAGAAGCGAGAAGTGTCTGGCGCCCCAGAGGAAGAAGCGGAAAGTGTCTGGAGCCCCAGGGGAAGAAGTGGAAAGTGTTGGGAGCCCCAGGGGAAGAAGCGGGAAGTGTCGGGAGCCCCAGGGGAAGAAGCGGGAAGTGTCGGGAGCCCCAGGGGAAGAAGTGGGAAGTGTCAGGAGCCCCAGGGGAAGAAGCAGGAAGTGTCGGGAGCCCCAGAGGAAGAAGCGGAAAGTGTCTGGAGCCCCAGGGGAAGAAGCGGAAAGTGTCTGGAGCCCCAGGGGAAGAAGCAGGAAGTGTCAGGAGCCACAGGGGAAGAAGCGAGAAGTGTCGGGAGCCCCAGAGGAAGAAGCGGAAAGTGTCGGGAGCCACAGGGGAAGAAGCGAGAAGTGTTGGGAGCCCCAGGAGAAGAAGTGGGAAGTGTCGGGAGCCACAGGGGAAGAAGCGGGAAGTGTCGGAAGCCCCAGGGGAAGAAGTGGAAAGTGTCGGGAGCCACAGGGGAAGAAGCGAGAAGTGTCGGGAGCCCCAGGGGAAGAAGCGGGAAGTGTCGGGAGCCCCAGGGGAAGAAGTGGGAAGTGTCGGGAGCCCCAGGGGAAGAAGCGGGAAGTGTCGGGAGCCCCAGGGGAAGAAGCGGGAAGTGTCGGGAGCCCCAGGGGAAGAAGTGGGAAGTGTCAGGTGCCACAGGGGAAGAAGCGGGAAGTGTCGGGAGCCGGCGAGTAGTTTTTATAAAATAAATAAATGACTGCCCCACTCTTCCCCATGGGCTGTGTCTGGCATTGCAGCTCAGCCACTTTCATGTGAATTAAAGGGGATTTATACTCTCCATTCTCATGTTTGTGGCCGCGTGCATGACGCCGAAGGCTGCGATCACATTTGTCTCAAAGGCTCCGTCGCAGATCCGGTCAAAAACATTGGACAAAAAAGTATTAGGTCTGGATAGCAACATGAATCCTCCGAAACACAGCAAGCAGAGATCTTAAAATGGTAATGCAGGTTGATTTCAGCATGATATTGGTGATGCTGCTTGGGGGTCAGCCACTGATTACTACAACCCACAGCAGGCTGTGGAAGTAGCATAAAGTAGCATTGGGTTCCATGACTTTGTACTTCTCTATGGCACACTGAGGTGTGATGCCCTGGTTATTTTATTTATACAGAACCAACATTTCAGTGTCTATCCCTAATGAGGATTGCCACCGAAAATGTCATCTAGATCTCAAACGGCCAATTTACCCAACGGGGGGGGGGGGGGGGGGGGGTTGGGTCTACTCTAAAGAAAGGCAAAAGAATGGTGGACAACCCCTTTAAGGATCGTGGAGGACCCTGGCTGAATATTCCGGTGAGGGTCCTCCATAGTATAACTGAAGCACACAGAAGAGGGAGCGGTCCCCCACCTCTACGCCCCCCTCTCAGTGGTGACTGTCCTTCACTGTGAGGCAGGCAGGGGGAGCGTGCCCCTACTGAATGCACTGGACTAACCATGAGGGAGAGGAATCAATGTTTTAATGCCACTATTGTGGTGCCTGCAGGGCTGACATAGTAGCCCCAGTTACAGTGGAAATACTCCCCCCAGAGAGGCTGTACAGCAGTATACAGCGCTGTACAGCCTCAGTGCAGGGCTGACATAGGAGCCCCAGTTACAGTGGAAATACTCCCCCCAGAGAGGCTGTACAGCGGTATACAGCACTGTACAGCCTCAGTGCAGGGCTGACATAACAGCCCCAGTTACAGTGGAAATACTCCCCACAGAGAGGCTGTACAGCAGTATACAGCTCTGTACAGCCTCAGTGCAGGGCTGACATAGTAGCCCCAGTTACAGTGGAAATACACCCCCCAGAGAGGCTGTGCAGCAGTATACAGCGCTGTACAGCCTCAGTGCAGGGCTGACATAGTAGCCCCAGTTACAGGGGAAATACACCTCCCAGAGAGGCTGTACAGCAGAATACAGCGCTGTACAACCTCAGTGCAGGGCTGACATAGTAGCCCCAGTTACAGGGGAAATACACCTCCCAGAGAGGCTGTACAGCAGTATACAGCGCTGTACAGCCTCAGTGCAGGGCTGACATAGTAGCCCCAGTTACAGGAGAAATGCTCCCCACAGAGAGGCTATACAGCAGTATACAGCGCTGTACAGCCTCAGTGCAGGGCTGACATAGTAGCCCCAGTTACAGGGGAAATACTCCCCACAGAGAGGCTGTACAGCAGTATACAACGCTGTACAGCCTCAGTGCAGGACTGACATAGTAGCCCCAGTTACAGGAGAAATACACCCCCCCCCAGAGAGGCAGTCAGCAGTATACAGCGCTGTACAGCCTCAGTGCAGGGCTGACATAGGAGCCCCAGTTACAGTGGAAATACTCCCCCCAGAGGCTGTACAGCAGTATACAGCGCTGTACAGCCTCAGTGCAGGGCTGACATAGTAGCCCCAGTTACAGGGGAAATATACCCCACAGAGAGGCTGTACAGCAGTATACAGCGCTGTACAGCCTCAGTGCAGGGCTGACATAGTAGCCCCAGTTACAGGGGAAATACTCCCCCCAGAGAGGCTGCATAGCAGTATACAACGCTGTACAGCCTCAGTGCAGGACTGACATAGTAGCCCCAGTTACAGTGGAAATACCCCCCCCCCAGAGAGGCCGTACAGCAGTATACAGCACTGTACAGCCTCAGTCCAGGGCTGACATAGTAGCCCCAGTTACAGGGGAAATACTCCCCCCAGAGAGGCTGCACAGCAGTATACAACGCTGTACAGCCTCAGTGCAGGACTGACATAGTAGCCCCAGTTACAGTGGAAATACCCCCCCCCAGAGAGGCCGTACAGCAGTATACAGCGCTGTACAGCCTCAGTGCAGGACTGACATAGTAGCCCCAGTTACAGGAGAAATACTCCCCCCCCCCCCGAGAGGCTGTACAGCAGTATACACTGACACAGATCCCCCACTCGGCAGCTGTACGATTAACGTGCATCTGCCATCTCTGAATGGATGTTCCAGAACGTCCATTCAGAGATAAACATCCACCCATAGGACGTTTATATCTTATGGGCAGATGTGAAGTGGTTAAAGATACAGTCAGGTCCATAAATATTGGGACATGGACACAATTGTAACATTTTTGGCTCTATACACCACCACAATGGATGTGAAATGAAACGGACAAGATGTGCTTTACCTGCAGACTGTCAGCTTTACCTGCAGACTGTCAGCTGTACCTGCAGACTGTCAGCTTTACCTGCAGACTGTCAGCTTTACCTGCAGACTGTCAGCTTTACGCTGGGTTCAGACCTGAGCGTTCTGAAACGAGCGCTCTGTATGCGCGATTGTACGGGCATTTACAATCGCGCATACAGAGATAGGGGTGCACACATTGTCGCGCGTTCCCGAATATCTATGTGCGGGAACGCGCGACAAACGCCCAAAAAAAAGCTCAAGCACTTGTTTGAGCGTCGGGCGTTTTACAGCGCGATCGTACGCGCTGTAAAACGCCCAGGTGAGAACCATTCCCATAGGGAATCATTGGTTCTTGCCTGTTGTGCGTTTTACAGCGCGTAGGAACGCGCTGTAAAACGCTCAGGTGTGAACCCAGCGTTAGGGCTCTTTCACACCTGCGTTCTTGTCTTCCGGCATAGAGTTCCATCGTCGGGGCTCTATGCCGGAAGAATCCTGATCAGGATTATCCTAATGCATTCTGAATGGAGAGAAATCCGTTCAGGATGCATCAGGATGTCTTCAGTTCCGGAACGGAACGTTTTTTGGCCGGAGAAAATACCGCAGCATGCTGCGCTTTTTGCTCCGGCCCAAAAAACTGAAGACTTGCCGCAAGGCCGGATCCGGAATTAATGCCCATTGAAAGGCATTGATCCGGATCCGGTCTTAACCACCTCCCGACCGGTGGTTGATTCATTCCTCCTGGACGCATCCGTGCGTCATCTCGCGAGAGCCGAGATTTCCTGTGAACGCGCGCACACAGGCGCGCGCGCTCACAGGAACGGAAGGTAAGCGAGTGGATCTCTAGCCTGCCAGCGGCGATCGTTCACTGGCAGCTGGAGATGTGATTTTTTTTAAACCCTAACAGGTATATTAGACGCTGTTTTGATAACAGTGTCTAATATACCTGCTACCTGGTCCTCTGGTGTCCCTTTTGTTTTAATCGACCACCAGAGGACACAGGCAGCTCAGTAAAGTAGCACCAAACACCACACTACACCCCCCACCCCCTGTCACTTATTAACCCTTTATGAACCACTGATCACTTCATATACGCTCCCTGATCACCCCCCCCTCCCCCCCGTCATTGATCACCCCCCTTTAAGGCTCCATTTAGAGGTCCGTATGTTTTTTACGGATCCACGGATACATGGATCGGATCCGCAAAATGCATACGGACGTCTGAATGGAGCCTTACAGGGGGGTGATCAATGACAAGGGGGTGATCACGCATATAGACTTCCTGATCACCCCCCTGTCATTGATCACCCCCCTGTCATTGATCACGCCCCTGTCATTGATCACCCCCCTGTAAGGCTCCATTCAGACGTCCGTATGATTTTTACGGATCCACTGATACATGGATCAGATCCGCAAAACACATGCGGACGTCTGAATGGAGCCTTACAGGGGGGTGATCAATGACAAGGGGGTGATCACGCATATAGACTCCCTGATCACCCCCTGTCATTGATCACCCCCCTGTAAGGCTCCATTCAGACGTCCGTATGATTTTTACGGATCCACGGATACATGGATCGGATCCGCAAAACACATACGGACGTCTGAATGGAGCCTTACAGGGGGGTGATCAATGACAGGGGGGTGATCAGGACGTCTATATGGGTGATCACCCCCTTGTCATTGATCACCCCCCTGTAAGGCTCCATTCAGACATTTTTTTGGCACAAGTTAGCGGAAATTTTTTGTTTGTTTTTGTTTTTTCTTACAAAGTCTCATATTCCACTAACTTGTGTCAAAAAATAAAATCTCACATGAACTCGCCATACCCCTCACGGAATCCAAATGCGTAACATTTTTTAGACATTTATATTCCAGACTTCTTCTCACGCTTTAGGGCCCCTAAAATGCCAGGGCAGTATAAATACCCCACATGTGACCCCATTTTGGAAAGAAGACACCCCAAGGTATTCCGTGAGGGGCATATTGAGTCCATGAAAGATTGAAATTTTTGTCCCAAGTTAGCGGAAAGGGAGACTTTGTGAGAAAATACAAAAAAAATCAATTTCCGCTAACTTGTGCCAAAAAAATAAAAAATTCTAGGAACTCGCCATGCCCCTCACGGAATACCTTGGGGTGTCTTCTTTCCAAAATGGGGTCACATGTGGGGTATTTATACTGCCCTGGCATGTTAGGGGCCCGAAAGCGTGAGAAGAAGTCTGGGATCCAAATGTCTAAAAATGCCCTCCTAAAAGGAATTTGGGCCGCTTTGCGCATCTAGGCTGCAAATAAGTATCACACATGTGGTATCGCCGTACTCAGGAGAAGTTGGGCAATGTGTTTTGGGGTGTCATTTTACATATACCCATGCTGGGTGAGATAAATATCTTGGTCAAATGCCAACTTTGTATAAAAAAATTGGAAAAGTTGTCTTTTGCCAAGATATTTCTCTCACCCAGCATGGGTATATGTAAAATGACACCCCAAAACATATTGCCCAACTTCTCCTGAGTACGGCGATACCAGATGTGTCACACTTTTTTGCAGCCAAGGTGGGCAAAGAGGCCCACATTCCAAAGAGCACCTTTCGGATTTCACCGGCCATTTTTTACACATTTTGATTGCAAAGTACTTCTCACACATTTGGGCCCCTAAATTGCCAGGGCAGTCTAACTACGCCACAAGTGACCCCATTTTGGAAAGAAGACACCCCAAGGTATTCCATGAGGGGCATGGCGAGTTCCTAGAATTTTTTATTTTTTGTCGCAAGTTAGTGGAATATGAGACTTTGTAAGAAAAATAAAAAATAAAATCATAATTTTCCGCTAACTTGTGACAAAAAATAAAAAGTTCTATGAACTCACTATGCCCATCAGCGAATACCTTAGGGTGTCTACTTTCCGAAATGGGGTCATTTGTGGGGGTGTTTCTACTGTCTGGGCATTGTAGAACCTCAGGAAACATGACGGGTGCTCAGAAAGTCAGAGCCGCTTCAAAAAGCGGAAATTCACATTTTTGTACCATAGTTTGTAAACGCTATAACTTTTACCCAAACCATTTTTTTTTTTTGCCCAAACATTTTTTTTTTATCAAAGACATGTAGACCAATAAATTTAGTGAAAAATTTATATATGGATGTTTTTTTTTGCAAAATTTTACAGCTGAAAGTGAAAAAATGTCATTTTTTTTGCAAAAAAATCATTAAATTTCGATTAATAACAAAAAAAGTAAAAAATGTCAGCAGCAATGAAATACCACCAAATGAAAGCTCTATTAGTGAGAAGAAAAGGAGGTAAAATTCATTTGGGTGGTAAGTTGCATGACCGAGCGATAAACCGTGAAAGTAGTGCAGTGCAGAAGTGTAAAAAGTGGCCTGGTCATGAAGGGGGTTTCAGCTAGCGAGGTTAAAGTGGTTAAGCTAAACGTCGTGGGAGCGGGGGAGCAGTATACTTACCGTCCGTGCGGCTCCCGGGGCGCTCCAGAGTGACGTCAGGGCGCCCCAGGCGCATGGATGACGTGATCGCATGGCAAGTCATCCATGCGCATGGGGCGCTCTGACGTAATTCTGGAGCGCCCCGGGAGCCGCACGGATGGTAAGTATACCGCTCCCCCGCTCCCCGCTCCTACTATGGCAACCAGGACTTTAATAGCGTCCTGGCTGCCATAGTAACACTGAAAGCATTTTGAAGACGGATCCATCTTCAAATGCTTTCAGTACACTTGCGTTTTTCCGGATCCGGCGTGTAATTCCGGCAAGTGGAGTACACGCCAGATCCGGACAACGCAAGTGTGAAAGAGGCCTTACCTGCAGACTGTCGACTTTACCTGCAGACTGTCGGCCTTACCTGCAGACTGTCACCTTTACCTGCAGACTGTCGACTTTACCTGCAGACTGTCGGCCTTACCTGCAGACTGTCAGCTTTACCTGCAGACTGTCAGCTTCACCTGCAGACTGTCAGCTTCACCTGCAGACTGTCAGCTTTACCTGCAGACTGTCAGCTGTACCGGCAGACTGTCAGCTTTACCTGCAGACTGTCAGCTTCACCTGCAGACTGTCAGCTTTACCTGCAGACTGTCAGCTTTACCTGCAGACTGTCAGCTTCACCTGCAGACTGTCAGCTGTACCTGCAGACTGTCGGCTTTACGTGCAGACTGTCAGCTGTACCTGCAGACTGTCGGCTGTACCTGCAGACTGTCGGCTTTACCTGCAGACTGTCAGCTTTACCTGCAGACTGTCGGCTTTACCTGCAGACTGTCAGCTTTACCTGCAGACTGTCAGCTTTACCGGCAGACTGTCAGCTTTACCTGCAGACTGTCAGCTTCACCTGCAGACTGTCAGCTTTACCTGCAGACTGTCAGCTTCACCTGCAGACTGTCAGCTGTACCTGCAGACTGTCGGCTTTACGTGCAGACTGTCAGCTGTAATCTGAGGGGATTTACATCCACATCAGGTGAACGGTGCAGGAATTACCGCAGTTACATCTGTGCCTCCCACTTGTGAAGGGACCAGAAGTAATGGGACAGAATAATAATCATAAATAAAACTTTCCCTTTTTAATACTTGTTACAAATCCTTTGCAGTCAATTACAGCCTGAAGTCTGGAACCCATAGACATCAGCAGACGCTGGGTCTCATCCCTGGTGATGCTCTGCCCGGCCTCTACCGCCACTGTCTTCAGCTCCTGCTTGTTCTGGGGGCATTTTCCCTTCAGTTTTGTCTTCAGCAAGTGAAATGCTCAATCGGATTCAGGTCCGGGGATTGACTCGGCCATTGCAGAACATTCCACTTCTTCCCTTAAACTCTCTGGTTGCTTTTGCAGTATGCTTTGGGTCATTGTCCATCTGCCCTGTGAAGCATCGTCCAATGAGTTCTGAAGCATTGGGCTGAATATGAGCAGATAATATTGCCCGAAACCCTTCAGAATTCATCCTGCTGCTTCTGTCAGCAGTCACATCATCAATAAATACAAGAGAAGCAGTTCCATTGGCCGCCATACATGCCCACGCCATGACACTACCACCACCATGCTTCACTGATGAGGTGGTATGCTTAGGACCATGAGCAGTTCCTTTCCTTCTCCATCCTCTTCTCTTCCCATCGCTCTGGTACAAGTCTATCTTGGTCTCATCTGTCCATAGGATGTTATTCCAGAACTGTGAAGGCTTTTTTAGATGTCGTTTGGCAAACTCTAATCTGGCCTTCCTGTTTTTGAGGCTCACCAATGGTTTCCATCTTGTGGTGAACCCTCTGTATTCACTCTGGTGAAGTCTTCTCCTGATTGGTGGCTCTGACACACATACACCTACCTCCTGGAGAGTGTTCTTGACCTGGCCAGCTGTTGTGAAGGGTGTTTTCTTCACCAGGGAAAGAATTCTTCGCTCATCCACCACAGTTGTTTTCCGTGGTCTTCCGGGTCTTTTGGTGTTGCTGAGCTCACCGCTGCGTTCCTTCTTTTTAGGAATGTTCCAAACAGTTGTTTTGGCCGCGTCTAATGTTTTTGCTATCTCTCTGATGGGTTTGTAGTGTTTTTCAGCCTAATGATGGCTTCACTGATGGTGACCGCTCTTTGGATCTCATCTTCAGAGTTGACAGCAACAGATTCCAAATGTAAATAGCCGACTGGAAATGACCTCTGGACCTTTTATCTGCTGATTGTAATTGGGATAATGAGGGAATAACACACACCGGCCATGGGACAGCCGAGAAGACAATTGTCCCATTACTTCTGGTCCCTTAACAAGTGGGAGGCACAGATGCAACTGCTGTAATTCCTGCACCGTTCACCTGATCTGTAAGTAAATACCTCAGATTACAGCTGACAGTCTGCAGGTAAAGCTGACAGTCTGCGGGTAAAGCTGACAGTCTGCGGGTAAAGCCGACAGTCTGCGGGTAAAGCCGACAGTCTGCAGGTACAGCTGACAGTCTGCAGGTACAGCCGACAGTCTGCAGGTACAGCCGACAGTCTGCAGGTAAAGCCGACAGTCTGCAGGTAAAGCCGACAGTCTGCAGGTAAAGCCGACAGTATGCAGGTACAGCTGACAGTCTGCAGGTAAAGCTGACAGTCTGCAGGTAAAGTTGACAGTATGCAGGTAAAGTTGACAGTCTGCAGGTACAGCTGACAGTCTGCAGGTAAAGCTGACAGTCTACAGGTACAGCTGACAGTCTGCAGGTAAAGCTGACAGTCTGCAGGTAAAGCTGACAGTCTGCAGGTAAAGCTGACAGTATGCAGGTAAAGCTGACAGTCTGCGGGTACAGCTGACAGTCTGCGGGTAAAGCCGACAGTCTACAGGTAAAGCTGACAGTCTGCAGGTACAGCTGACAGTCTGCAGGTAAAGCTGACAGTCTGCAGGTACAGCCGACAGTCTGCAGGTAAAGCTGACAGTCTGCGGGTACAGCTGACAGTCTACAGGTAAAGCTGACAGTCTGCAGGTACAGCTGACAGTCTGCAGGTAAAGCTGACAGTCTGCAGGTACAGCCGACAGTCTGCAGGTAAAGCTGACAGTCTGCAGGTAAAGCTGACAGTCTACAGGTACAGCTGACAGTCTGCGGGTAAAGCCGACAGTCTGCGGGTAAAGCCGACAGTCTGCGGGTACAGCCGACAGTCTGCAGGTACAGCCGACAGTCTGCAGGTACAGCTGACAGTCTGCAGGTACAGCTGACAGTCTGCAGGTAAAGCTGACAGTCTGCAGGTAAAGCTGACAGTCTGCAGGTAGAGCCGACAGTCTGCAGGTACAGCCGGCAGTCTGCAGGTACAGCCGACAGTCTGCAGGTAAAGCTGACAGTCTGCAGGTAAAGCCGACAGTCTGCAGGTACAGCTGACAGTCTGCAGGTAAAGCACACCTTGTCCGCTTCATTTCACATCCATTGTGGTGGTGTATAGAGCCAGAAATGTTACAATTGTGTCCATGTCCCAATATTTATGGACCTGCCTGTATATTCCTATTTTATGGCACATTTCTAGTCTAACATCTCTGCTGATCAGGGGCGGACTGGCCATAGACCCTACAGGGAAATTTCCTGGTGGGCCGATGCCCAGGAGTCGACCCAAGCTCTCATGGTACTCGCCTGGGTACATAATTATCTGATGCTCTCAGCAGTAATTACTGTTAAGAGCATCGGGTACTTATGTTTCTGGTTGGCATCCACAAGTGCCCTTCTGAATTCAACTGGATCTCCGTCCCAGGGGCGGACACAGACAGCAGAGGGCCCCTGTGCAAGGAATGTACCTGGGCCCCCCACCCCAAACCATACATACAAATATAAATATATACGTGCAAATAAAAAACATCTTGTTAATATGGGTCAGTATGTTTACAGTATGTACACAGATTCTTTTCATACTAGGCCACGCCACTAACTCTGCCCAAAGCATAACTATACACACTCAGTCCCCTAATGCCACCACATAGTAGTTATTCCCCCTTTGTACCTGCACAAAGTAGTAATGCCCACACTGTGCCCCTTCACAGTAGCAATGCCCAGAGATGCCCCCTTCACAGCAGTTATACCCAGATATGTGCCCCCTTCACAGTAGATATGCCCAGATATGTGCCACCTTACAGTAGATATGGCTAGATATGTGCCCCCTTCACAGTGGATATGCCCAGATATGTGCCCCCTTCACAGTAGATATGCCCAGATATGTGCCCCCTTCACAGTAGCTATGCCCAGATATGTGCCCCCTTCACAGTAGATATGCCCAGATATGTGCCACCTTACAGTAGATATGCCCAGATATGTGCCCCCTTCACAGTAGCTATGCCCAGATATGTGCCCCCTTCACAGTAGATATGCCCAGATATGTGCCACCTTACAGTAGATATGGCTAGATATGTGCCCCCTTCACAGTAGCTATGCCCAGATATGTGCCCCCTTCACAGTAGTTATGCCCAAATATGTGCCCCCTTCACGGTAGTTATGCCCAAATATGTGCCCCTTCACAATAGTTATGCCCAGATATGTGCCCCATCACAGTAGTTATGCCCAAATATGTGCCCCTTCACAGTAGTTATGCCCAAATATGTGCCCCCTTCACAGTAGATATGCCCAGATATGTGCCCCCTTCACAGTAGATATGCCCAGATATGTGCCACCTTACAGTAGATATGGCTAGATATGTGCCCCCTTCACAGTAGCTATGCCCAGATATGTGCCCCCTTCACAGCAGTTATACCCAGATATGTGCCCCCTTCACAGTAGATATGCCCAGATATGTGCCACCTTACAGTAGATATGGCTAGATATGTGCCCCCTTCACAGTGGATATGCCCAGATATGTGCCCCCTTCACAGTAGATATGCCCAGATATGTGCCCCCTTCACAGTAGCTATGCCCAGATATGTGCCCCCTTCACAGTAGATATGCCCAGATATGTGCCACCTTACAGTAGATATGCCCAGATATGTGCCCCCTTCACAGTAGCTATGCCCAGATATGTGCCCCCTTCACAGTAGATATGCCCAGATATGTGCCACCTTACAGTAGATATGGCTAGATATGTGCCCCCTTCACAGTAGCTATGCCCAGATATGTGCCCCCTTCACAGTAGTTATGCCCAAATATGTGCCCCCTTCACGGTAGTTATGCCCAAATATGTGCCCCTTCACAATAGTTATGCCCAGATATGTGCCCCATCACAGTAGTTATGCCCAAATATGTGCCCCTTCACAGTAGTTATGCCCAAATATGTGCCCCCTTCACAGTAGATATGCCCAGATATGTGCCCCCTTCACAGTAGATATGCCCAGATATGTGCCACCTTACAGTAGATATGGCTAGATATGTGCCCCCTTCACAGTAGCTATGCCCAGATATGTGCCCCCTTCACAGTAGTTATGCCCAAATATGTGCCCCCTTCACGGTAGTTATGCTCAGATATGTGCCCCCTTCACAGTAGTTAAGCCCAGATATGTGCCACCTTACAGTAGATATGCCCAGATATGTGCCACCTTACAGTAGAAATGGCTAGATATGTGCCCCCTTCACAGTAGCTATGCCCAGATATGTGCCCCCTTCACAGTAGATATGCCCAGATATGTGCCCCCTTCACGGTAGTTATGCCCAAATATGTGCCCCCTTCACAGTAGCAATGCCCAGAGATGCCCCCTTGACAGCAGTTATACCCAGATATGTGCCCCCTTCACAGTAGATATGCCCAGATATGTGCCACCTTACAGTAGATATGGCTAGATATGTGCCCCCTTCACAGTAGCTATCCTCAGATATGTGCCCCCTTCACAGTAGTTATGCCCAAATATGTGCCCCCTTCACAGTAGTTATGCTCAGATATGTGCCCCCTTCACAGTAGCTACGCCCAGATATGTGCCCCTTCACAGTAGTTATGCCCAAATATGTGCCCCCTTCACAGTAGTTATGCCCAAATATGTGCCCCCTTCACAGTAGATATGCCCAGATATGTGCCACCTTACAGTAGATATGGCTAGATATGTGCCCCCATTCACAGTAGTTATGTCCAGATATGTGCCCCCTCACAGTAGTTATGTCCAGATATGTGCCCCCTCACAGTAGCTATGCCCAGATATTGTCCCCCTCTCACAGTAGTTATGCTCAGAAATGTGCCACCTCACAGTAGTTATGCCCAGATATGTGCCCCCTTCACAGTAGCTATGCCCAGATATGTGCCCCCTTCACAGTAGTTATGCCCAAATATGTGGCCCCTTCACAGTAGTTATGCTCAGATATATGCCCCCTTCACAGTAGCTACGCCCAGATATGTGCCCCTTCACAGTAGTTATGCCCAAATATGTGCCCCCTTCACAGTAGTTATGCCCAAATATGTGCCACCTTACAGTAGATATGCCCAGATATGTGCCCCCTTCACAGCAGTTATACCCAGATATGTGCCCCTTTCACAGTAGATATGCCCAGATATGTGCCACCTTACAGTAGATATGGCTAGATATGTGCCCCCTTCACAGTAGCTATGCCCAGATATGTGCCCCCTTCACGGTAGTTATGCCCAAATATGTGCCCCCTTCACAGTAGTTATGCCCAAATATGTGCCCCCTTCACAGTAGATATGCCCAGATATGTGCCACCTTACAGTAGTTATGCCCAAATATGTGCCCCCTTCACGGTAGATATGCCCAGATATGTGCCCCCTTCACAGTAGATATGCCCAGATATGTGCCCCCTTCACAGTAGATATGCCCAGATATGTGCCCCCTTCACAGTAGATATGCCCAGATATGTGCCACCTTACAGTAGTTATGCCCAAATATGTGCCCCCTTCACGGTAGTTATGCCCAGATATGTGCCCCCTTCACAGTAGTTATGCCCAGATATGTGCCCCTTCACAGTAGTTATGCCCAAATATGTGCCCCTTCACAATAGTTATGCCCAGATATGTGCCCCTTCACAGTAGATATGCCCAGATATGTGCCACCTTACAGTAGCAATGCCCAGAGATGCCCCTTCACAGCAGTTATACCCAGATATGTGCCCCCTTCACAGTAGATATGCCCAAATATGTGCCCTCTTCACAATAGATATGCCCAGATATGTGCCACCTTACAGTAGCAATGCCCAGATATGTGCCCCCTTCACAGTAGATATGCCCAAATATGTGCCCTCTTCACAATAGATATGCCCAGATATGTGCCACCTTACAGTAGCAATGCCCAGAGATGCCCCCTTCACAGCAGTTATACCCAGATATGTGCCCCTTCACAGTAGATATGCCCAAATATGTGCCCCCTTAACAGTAGATATGCCCAGATATGTGCCACCTTACAGTAGCAATGCCCAGAGATGCCCCCTTCACAGCAGTTATACCCAGATATGTGCCCCCTTCACAGTAGATATGCCCAAATATGTGCCCCCTTAACAGTAGATATGCCCAGATATGTGCCACCTTACAGTAGCAATGCCCAGAGATGCCCCCTTCACAGCAGTTATACCCAGATATGTGCTCCCTTCACAGTAGATATGCCCAGATATGTGCCACCTTACAGTAGATATGTGCCCCCTTCACAGTAGCTATGCCCAGATATGTGCCCCCTTCACAGTAGTTATGCCCAAATATGTGCCCCCTTCACGGTAGTTATGCCCAAATATGTGCCCCCTTCACGGTAGTTATGCCCAAATATGTGCCCCCTTCACAGTAGATATGCCCAGATATGTGCCACCTAACAGTAGTTATGTCCAGATACGTGCCCCCTTCAACGTAGTTATTACATATTACATAACAGGAGGTATAAGAGGACGACAACTCCCAGCATATCCAGGGTGTTGTAATGTACCCTGATATGACATAAGAAGCTGTTCATGCTGGGAGTTGTGGTCCTTTCCTCATACCTCCTGTTGTAATGTACCCTGATATGACATAAGAAGCTGTTCATGCAGGGAGTTGTAGTCCCCCCCTCATACATCCTGTTGTAATGTACCCTGATATGACATAAGAAGCTGTTCATGCTGGGAGTTGTGGTCCTTTCCTCATACATCCTGTTGTAATGTACCCTGATATTACATAAGAAGCTGTTCATGCTGGGAGTTGTGGTCCTTTCCTCATACATCCTGTTGTAATGTACCCTGATATGACATAAGAAGCTGTTCATGCTGGGAGTTGTGGTCCTTTCCTCATACATCCTGTTGTAATGTACCCTGATATGACATAAGAAGCTGTTCATGCTGGGAGTTGTGGTCCTTTCCTCATACCTCCTGTTGTAATGTACCCTGATATTACATAAGAAGCTGTTCATGCAGGGAGTTGTGGTCCTTTCCTCATACCTCCTGTTGTAATGTACCCTGATATTACATAAGAAGCTGTTCGTGCTGGGAGTTGTGGTCCTTTCCTCATACATCCTGTTGTAATGTACCCTGATATGACATAAGAAGCTGTTCATGCTGGGAGTTGTGGTCCTTTCCTCATACCTCCTGTTGTAATGTACACTGATATGACATAAGAAGCTGTTCATGCTGGGAGTTGTGGTCCTTTCCTCATACATCCTGTTGTAATGTACCCTGATATGACATAAGAAGCTGTACATGCTGGGAGTTGTGGTCCTTTCCTCATACATCCTGTTGTAATGTACCCTGATATGACATAAGAAGCTGTTCATGCTGGGAGTTGTGGTCCTTTCCTCATACCTCCTGTTGTAATGTACCCTGATATGACATAAGAAGCTGTACATGCTGGGAGTTGTGGTCCTTTCCTCATACCTCCTGTTGTAATGTACCCTGATATGACATAAGAAGCTGTTCATGCTGGGAGTTGTGGTCCTTTCCTCATACCTCCTTTTGTAATGTACCCTGATATGACATAAGAAGCTGTTCATGCTGGGAGTTGTGGTCCTTTCCTCATACATCCTGTTGTAATGTACCCTGATATGACATAAGAAGCTGTTCATGCTGGGAGTTGTGGTCCTTTCCTCATACATCCTGTTGTAATGTACCCTGATATGACATAAGAAGCTGTACATGCTGGGAGTTGTGGTCCTTTCCTCATACCTTCTGTTGTAATGTACCCTGATATGACATAAGAAGCTGTTCGTGCTGGGAGTTGTGGTCCTTTCCTCATACATCCTGTTGTAATGTACCCTGATATGACATAAGAAGCTGTTCGTGCTGGGAGTTGTGGTCCTTTCCTCATACCTCCTGTTGTAATGTACCCTGATATGACATAAGAAGCTGTACATGCAGGGAGTTGTGGTCCTTTCCTCATACATCCTCTTGTAATGTACCCTGATATGACATAAGAAGCTGTTCATGCTGGGAGTTGTGGTCCTTTCCTCATACCTCCTGTTGTAATGTACCCTGATATGACATAAGAAGCTGTTCATGCAGGGAGTTGTGGTCCTTTCCTCATACCTCCTGTTGTAATGTACCCTGATATGACATAAGAAGCTGTTCGTGCTGGGAGTTGTGGTCCTTTCCTCATACCTCCTGTTGTAATGTACCCTGATATGACATAAGAAGCTGTTCGTGCTGGGAGTTGTGGTCCTTTCCTCATACCTCCTGTTGTAATGTACCCTGATATGACATAAGAAGCTGTTCATGCTGGGAGTTGTGGTCCTTTCCTCATACCTCCTGTTGTAATGTACCCTGATATTACATAAGAAGCTGTTCATGCTGGGAGTTGTGGTCCTTTCCTCATACCTCCTGTTGTAATGTACCCTGATATGACATAAGAAGCTGTTCATGCTGGGAGTTGTGGTCCTTTCCTCATACATCCTGTTGTAATGTACCCTGATATGACATAAGAAGCTGTTCATGCTGGGAGTTGTGGTCCTTTCCTCATACCTCCTGTTGTAATGTACCCTGATATGACATAAGAAGCTGTTCGTGCTGGGAGTTGTGGTCCTTTCCTCATACCTCCTGTTGTAATGTACCCTGATATGACATAAGAAGCTGTTCATGCAGGGAGTTGTGGTCCTTTCCTCATACATCCTGTTGTAATGTACCCTGATATGACATAAGAAGCTGTTCGTGCTGGGAGTTGTGGTCCTTTCCTCATACATCCTGTTGTAATGTACCCTGATATGACATAAGAAGCTGTTCATGCTGGGAGTTGTGGTCCTTTCCTCATACATCCTGTTGTAATGTACCCTGATATGACATAAGAAGCTGTTCATGCTGGGAGTTGTGGTCCTTTCCTCATACATCCTGTTGTAATGTACCCTGATATGACATAAGAAGCTGTTCATGCTGGGAGTTGTGGTCCTTTCCTCATACATCCTGTTGTAATGTACCCTGATATGACATAAGAAGCTGTTCATGCTGGGAGTTGTGGTCCTTTCCTCATACCTCCTGTTGTAATGTACCCTGATATGACATAAGAAGCTGTTCATGCTGGGAGTTGTGGTCCTTTCCTCATACATCCTGTTGTAATGTGCCCTGATATGACATAAGAAGCTGTTCATGCTGGGAGTTGTGGTCCTTTCCTCATACCTCCTGTTGTAATGTACCCTGATATGACATAAGAAGCTGTTCATGCTGGGAGTTGTGGTCCTTTCCTCATACCTCCTGTTGTAATGTACCCTGATATGACATAAGAAGCTGTTCGTGCTGGGAGTTGTGGTCCTTTCCTCATACCTCCTGTTGTAATGTACCCTGATATGACATAAGAAGCTGTTCGTGCTGGGAGTTGTGGTCCTTTCCTCATACCTCCTGTTGTAATGTACCCTGATATGACATAAGAAGCTGTTCATGCTGGGAGTTGTGGTCCTTTCCTCATACCTCCTGTTGTAATGTACCCTGATATGACATAAGAAGCTGTTCATGCTGGGAGTTGTGGTCCTTTCCTCATACATCCTGTTGTAATGTACCCTGATATGACATAAGAAGCTGTTCATGCTGGGAGTTGTGGTCCTTTCCTCATACCTCCTGTTGTAATGTACCCTGATATGACATAAGAAACTGTTCATGCTGGGAGTTGTGGTCCTTTCCTCATACATCCTGTTGTAATGTACCCTGATATGACATAAGAAGCTGTTCATGCTGGGAGTTGTGGTCCTTTCCTCATACATCCTGTTGTAATGTACCCTGATATGACATAAGAAGCTGTTCATGCTGGGAGTTGTGGTCCTTTCCTCATACATCCTGTTGTAATGTACCCTGATATGACATAAGAAGCTGTTCATGCTGGGAGTTGTGGTCCTTTCCTCATACATCCTGTTGTAATGTACCCTGATATGACATAAGAAGCTGTTCATGCTGGGAGTTGTGGTCCTTTCCTCATACATCCTGTTGTAATGTACCCTGATATGACATAAGAAGCTGTTCGTGCTGGGAGTTGTGGTCCTTTCCTCATACATCCTGTTGTAATGTACCCTGATATGACATAAGAAGCTGTTCGTGCAGGGAGTTGTGGTCCTTTCCTCATACATCCTGTTGTAATGTACCCTGATATGACATAAGAAGCTGTTCATGCAGGGAGTTGTGGTCCTTTCCTCATACCTCCTGTTGTAATGTACCCTGATATGACATAAGAAGCTGTTCATGCTGGGAGTTGTGGTCCTTTCCTCATACCTCCTGTTGTAATGTACCCTGATATGACATAAGAAGCTGTACATGCTGGGAGTTGTGGTCCTTTCCTCATACCTCCTGTTGTAATGTACCCTGATATGACATAAGAAGCTGTTCGTGCTGGGAGTTGTGGTCCTTTCCTCATACCTCCTGTTGTAATGTACCCTGATATGACATAAGAAGCTGTTCATGCTGGGAGTTGTGGTCCTTTCCTCATACATCCTGTTGTAATGTACCCTGATATGACATAAGAAGCTGTTCGTGCTGGGAGTTGTGGTCCTTTCCTCATACCTCCTGTTGTAATGTACCCTGATATGACATAAGAAGCTGTTCATGCAGGGAGTTGTGGTCCTTTCCTCATACCTCCTGTTGTAATGTACCCTGATATGACATAAGAAGCTGTTCATGCTGGGAGTTGTGGTCCTTTCCTCATACATCCTGTTGTAATGTACCCTGATATGACATAAGAAGCTGTTCATGCTGGGAGTTGTGGTCCTTTCCTCATACATCCTGTTGTAATGTACCCTGATATGACATAAGAAGCTGTTCATGCTGGGAGTTGTGGTCCTTTCCTCATACATCCTGTTGTAATGTACCCTGATATGACATAAGAAGCTGTTCATGCTGGGAGTTGTGGTCCTTTCCTCATACCTCCTGTTGTAATGTACCCTGATATGACATAAGAAGCTGTTCATGCTGGGAGTTGTGGTCCTTTCCTCATACATCCTGTTGTAATGTACCCTGATATGACATAAGAAGCTGTTCATGCTGGGAGTTGTGGTCCTTTCCTCATACATCCTGTTGTAATGTACCCTGATATGACATAAGAAGCTGTTCATGCTGGGAGTTGTGGTCCTTTCCTCATACATCCTGTTGTAATGTACCCTGATATGACATAAGAAGCTGGTTATGCAGGGAGTTGTGGTCCTTTCCTCATACCTCCTGTTGTAATGTACCCTGATATGACATAAGAAGCTGTTCATGCTGGGAGTTGTGGTCCTTTCCTCATACCTCCTGTTGTAATGTACCCTGATATGACATAAGAAGCTGTTCATGCTGGGAGTTGTGGTCCTTTCCTCATACATCCTGTTGTAATGTACCCTGATATGACATAAGAAGCTGTTCATGCTGGGAGTTGTGGTCCTTTCCTCATACATCCTGTTGTAATGTACCCTGATATGACATAAGAAGCTGTTCGTGCTGGGAGTTGTGGTCCTTTCCTCATACATCCTGTTGTAATGTACCCTGATATGACATAAGAAGCTGTTCATGCTGGGAGTTGTGGTCCTTTCCTCATACATCCTGTTGTAATGTACCCTGATATGACATAAGAAGCTGTTCATGCTGGGAGTTGTGGTCCTTTCCTCATACATCCTGTTGTAATGTACCCTGATATGACATAAGAAGCTGTTCATGCTGGGAGTTGTGGTCCTTTCCTCATACATCCTGTTGTAATGTACCCTGATATGACATAAGAAGCTGTTCATGCTGGGAGTTGTGGTCCTTTCCTCATACATCCTGTTGTAATGTACCCTGATATGACATAAGAAGCTGTACATGCTGGGAGTTGTGGTCCTTTCCTCATACATCCTGTTGTAATGTACCCTGATATGACATAAGAAGCTGTTCGTGCTGGGAGTTGTGGTCCTTTCCTCATACATCCTGTTGTAATGTACCCTGATATGACATAAGAAGCTGTTCATGCTGGGAGTTGTGGTCCTTTCCTCATACCTCCTGTTGTAATGTACCCTGATATGACATAAGAAGCTGTTCATGCAGGGAGTTGTGGTCCTTTCCTCATACCTCCTGTTGTAATGTACCCTGATATGACATAAGAAGCTGTTCGTGCTGGGAGTTGTGGTCCTTTCCTCATACATCCTGTTGTAATGTACCCTGATATGACATAAGAAGCTGTTCATGCTGGGAGTTGTGGTCCTTTCCTCATACCTCCTGTTGTAATGTACCCTGATATGACATAAGAAGCTGTTCGTGCTGGGAGTTGTGGTCCTTTCCTCATACCTCCTGTTGTAATGTACCCTGATATGACATAAGAAGCTGTTCATGCTGGGAGTTGTGGTCCTTTCCTCATACCTCCTGTTGTAATGTACCCTGATATGACATAAGAAGCTGTTCATGCTGGGAGTTGTGGTCCTTTCCTCATACATCCTGTTGTAATGTACCCTGATATGACATAAGAAGCTGTTCATGCTGGGAGTTGTGGTCCTTTCCTCATACCTCCTGTTGTAATGTACCCTGATATGACATAAGAAGCTGTTCATGCTGGGAGTTGTGGTCCTTTCCTCATACCTCCTGTTGTAATGTACCCTGATATGACATAAGAAGCTGTTCATGCTGGGAGTTGTGGTCCTTTCCTCATACATCCTGTTGTAATGTACCCTGATATGACATAAGAAGCTGTTCGTGCTGGGAGTTGTGGTCCTTTCCTCATACATCCTGTTGTAATGTACCCTGATATGACATAAGAAGCTGTTCATGCTGGGAGTTGTGGTCCTTTCCTCATACATCCTGTTGTAATGTACCCTGATATGACATAAGAAGCTGTTCATGCATGGGAGTTGTGGTCCTTTCTCCTCATACATCCTGTTGTAATGTACCCTGATATGACATAAGAGGCTGTTCATGCTGGGAGTTGTGGTCCTTTCCTCATACATCCTGTTGTAATGTACCCTGATATGACATAAGAAGCTGTTCATGCTGGGAGTTGTGGTCCTTTCCTCATACCTCCTGTTGTAATGTACCCTGATATGACATAAGAAGCTGTTCATGCTGGGAGTTGTGGTCCTTTCCTCATACATCCTGTTGTAATGTACCCTGATATGACATAAGAAGCTGTTCCTGCAGGGAGTTGTGGTCCTTTCCTCATACATCCTGTTGTAATGTACCCTGATATGACATAAGAAGCTGTTCATGCTGGGAGTTGTGGTCCTTTCCTCATACATCCTGTTGTAATGTACCCTGATATGACATAAGAAGCTGTTCATGCTGGGAGTTGTGGTCCTTTCCTCATACATCCTGTTGTAATGTACCCTGATATGACATAAGAAGCTGTTCGTGCTGGGAGTTGTGGTCCTTTCCTCATACCTCCTGTTGTAATGTACCCTGATATGACATAAGAAGCTGTTCCTGCTGGGAGTTGTGGTCCTTTCCTCATACCTCCTGTTGTAATGTACCCTGATATGACATAAGAAGCTGTTCATGCTGGGAGTTGTGGTCCTTTCCTCATACATCCTGTTGTAATGTACCCTGATATGACATAAGAAGCTGTTCATGCTGGGAGTTGTGGTCCTTTCCTCATACATCCTGTTGTAATGTACCCTGATATGACATAAGAAGCTGTTCATGCTGGGAGTTGTGGTCCTTTCCTCATACATCCTGTTGTAATGTACCCTGATATGACATAAGAAGCTGTTCATGCTGGGAGTTGTGGTCCTTTCCTCATACCTCCTGTTGTAATGTACCCTGATATGACATAAGAAGCTGTTCATGCTGGGAGTTGTGGTCCTTTCCTCATACATCCTGTTGTAATGTACCCTGATATGACATAAGAAGCTGTTCATGCTGGGAGTTGTGGTCCTTTCCTCATACCTCCTGTTGTAATGTACCCTGATATGACATAAGAAGCTGTTCATGCTGGGAGTTGTGGTCCTTTCCTCATACATCCTGTTGTAATGTACCCTGATATGACATAAGAAGCTGTTCATGCTGGGAGTTGTGGTCCTTTCCTCATACATCCTGTTGTAATGTACCCTGATATGACATAAGAAGCTGTTCATGCTGGGAGTTGTGGTCCTTTCCTCATACATCCTGTTGTAATGTACCCTGATATGACATAAGAAGCTGTTCATGCTGGGAGTTGTGGTCCTTTCCTCATACCTCCTGTTGTAATGTACCCTGATATGACATAAGAAGCTGTTCATGCTGGGAGTTGTGGTCCTTTCCTCATACATCCTGTTGTAATGTACCCTGATATGACATAAGAAGCTGTTCATGCTGGGAGTTGTGGTCCTTTCCTCATACATCCTGTTGTAATGTACCCTGATATGACATAAGAAGCTGTTCATGCTGGGAGTTGTGGTCCTTTCCTCATACCTCCTGTTGTAATGTACCCTGATATGACATAAGAAGCTGTTCATGCTGGGAGTTGTGGTCCTTTCCTCATACATCCTGTTGTAATGTACCCTGATATGACATAAGAAGCTGTTCATGCTGGGAGTTGTGGTCCTTTCCTCATACCTCCTGTTGTAATGTACCCTGATATGACATAAGAAGCTGTTCATGCTGGGAGTTGTGGTCCTTTCCTCATACCTCCTGTTGTAATGTACCCTGATATGACATAAGAAGCTGTTCATGCAGGGAGTTGTGGTCCTTTCCTCATACCTCCTGTTGTAATGTACCCTGATATGACATAAGAAGCTGTTCATGCTGGGAGTTGTGGTCCTTTCCTCATACCTCCTGTTGTAATGTACCCTGATATGACATAAGAAGCTGTTCATGCATGGGAGTTGTGGTCCTTTCCTCATACATCCTGTTGTAATGTACCCTGATATGACATAAGAAGCTGTTCATGCTGGGAGTTGTGGTCCTTTCCTCATACCTCCTGTTGTAATGTACCCTGATATGACATAAGAAGCTGTTCATGCTGGGAGTTGTGGTCCTTTCCTCATACATCCTGTTGTAATGTACCCTGATATGACATAAGAAGCTGTTCATGCTGGGAGTTGTGGTCCTTTCCTCATACCTCCTGTTGTAATGTACCCTGATATGACATAAGAAGCTGTTCATGCTGGGAGTTGTGGTCCTTTCCTCATACCTCCTGTTGTAATGTACCCTGATATGACATAAGAAGCTGTTCATGCTGGGAGTTGTGGTCCTTTCCTCATACATCCTGTTGTAATGTACCCTGATATGACATAAGAAGCTGTCATGCTGGGAGTTGTGGTCCTTTCCTCATACCTCCTGTTGTAATGTACCCTGATATGACATAAGAAGCTGTTCAGGCTGGGAGTTGTGGTCCTTTCCTCATACCTCCTGTTGTAATGTACCCTGATATGACATAAGAAGCTGTTCATGCTGGGAGTTGTGGTCCTTTCCTCATACCTCCTGTTGTAATGTACCCTGATATGACATAAGAAGCTGTTCATGCTGGGAGTTGTGGTCCTTTCCTCATACCTCCTGTTGTAATGTACCCTGATATGACATAAGAAGCTGTTCATGCTGGGAGTTGTGGTCCTTTCCTCATACATCCTGTTGTAATGTACCCTGATATGACATAAGAAGCTGTTACATGCTGGGAGTTGTGGTCCTTTCCTCATACCTCCTGTTGTAATGTACCCTGATATGACATAAGAAGCTGTTCATGCTGGGAGTTGTGGTCCTTTCCTCATACATCCTGTTGTAATGTACCCTGATATGACATAAGAAGCTGTTCTGCTGGGAGTTGTGGTCCTTTCCTCATACATCCTGTTGTAATGTACCCTGATATGACATAAGAAGCTGTTCATGCTGGGAGTTGTGGTCCTTTCCTCATACATCCTGTTGTAATGTACCCTGATATGACATAAGAAGTCTGTTCTGCTGGGAGTTGTGGTCCTTTCCTCATACCTCCTGTTGTAATGTACCCTGATATGACATAAGAAGCTGTTCATGCTGGGAGTTGTGGTCCTTTCCTCATACCTCCTGTGTAATGTACCCTGATATGACATAAGAAGCTGTTCATGCTGGAGTTGTGGTCCTTTCCTCATACCTCCTGTTGTAATGTACCCTGATATGACATAAGAAGCTGTTCATGCTGGGAGTTGTGGTCCTTTCCTCATACCTCCTGTTGTAATGTACCCTGATATGACATAAGAAGCTGTTCATGCTGGGAGTTGTGGTCCTTTCCTCATACCTCCTGTTGTAATGTACCCTGATATGACATAAGAAGCTGTTCATGCTGGGAGTTGTGGTCCTTCCTCATACATCCTGTTGTAATGTACCCTGATATGACATAAGAAGCTGTTCATGCTGGGAGTTGTGGTCCTTTCCTCATACCTCCTGTTGTAATGTACCCTGATATGACATAAGAAGCTGTTCATGCTGGGAGTTTGTGGTCCTTTCCTCATACCTCCTGTTGTAATGTACCCTGATATGACATAAGAAGCTGTTCATGCTGGGAGTTGTGGTCCTTTCCTCATACATCCTGTTGTAATGTACCCTGATATGACATAAGAAGCTGTTCATGCTGGGAGTTGTGGTCCTTTCCTCATACCTCCTGTTGTAATGTACCCTGATATGACATAAGAAGCTGTTCATGCTGGGAGTTGTGGTCCTTTCCTCATACATCCTGTTGTAATGTACCCTGATATGACATAAGAAGCTGTTCATGCTGGGAGTTGTGGTCCTTTCCTCATACATCCTGTTGTAAATGTACCCTGATATGACATAAGAAGCTGTTCATGCTGGGAGTTGTGGTCCTTTCCTCATACATCCTGTTGTAATGTACCCTGAATGACATAAGAAGCTGTTCATGCTGGGAGTTGTGGTCCTTTCCTCATACATCCTGTTGTAATGTACCCTGATATGACATAAGAAGCTGTTCATGCTGGGAGTTGTGGTCCTTTCCTCATACCTCCTGTTGTAATGTACCCTGATATGACATAAGAAGCTGTCATGCAGGGAGTTGTGGTCCTTTCCTCATACATCCTGTTGTAATGTACCCTGATATGACATAAGAAGCTGTTACATGCTGGGAGTTGTGGTCCTTTCCTCATACATCCTGTTGTAATGTACCCTGATATGACATAAGAAGCTGTTCGTGCTGGGAGTTGTGGTCCTTTCCTCATACATCCTGTTGTAATGTACCCTGATATGACATAAGAAGCTGTTCATGCTGGGAGTTGTGGTCCTTTCCTCATACATCCTGTTGTAATGTACCCTGATATGACATAAGAAGCTGTTCATGCTGGGAGTTGTGGTCCTTTCCTCATACCTCCTGTTGTAATGTACCCTGATATGACATAAGAAGCTGTTCATGCTGGGAGTTGTGGTCCTTTCCTCATACCTCCTGTTGTAATGTACCCTGATATGACATAAGAAGCTGTTCGTGCTGGGAGTTGTGGTCCTTTCCTCATACCTCCTGTTGTAATGTACCCTGATATGACATAAGAAGCTGTTCGTGCTGGGAGTTGTGGTCCTTTCCTCATACCTCCTGTTGTAATGTACCCTGATATGACATAAGAAGCTGTTCATGCTGGGAGTTGTGGTCCTTTCCTCATACCTCCTGTTGTAATGTACCCTGATATGACATAAGAAGCTGTTCATGCTGGGAGTTGTGGTCCTTTCCTCATACCTCCTGTTGTAATGTACCCTGATATGACATAAGAAGCTGTTCTGCTGGGAGTTGTGGTCCTTTCCTCATACATCCTGTTGTAATGTACCCTGATATGACATAAGAAGCTGTTCATGCTGGGAGTTGTGGTCCTTTCCTCATACATCCTGTTGTAATGTACCCTGATATGACATAAGAAGCTGTTCAGTGCTGGGAGTTGTGGTCCTTTCCTCATACCTCCTGTTGTAATGTACCCTGATATGACATAAGAAGCTGTTCATGCTGGGAGTTGTGGTCCTTTCCTCATACATCCTGTTGTAATGTACCCTGATATGACATAAGAAGCTGTTCATGCTGGGAGTTGTGGTCCTTTCCTCATACATCCTGTTGTAATGTACCCTGATATGACATAAGAAGCTGTTCGTGCTGGGAGTTGTGGTCCTTTCCTCATACCTCCTGTTGTAATGTACCCTGATATGACATAAGAAGCTGTTCATGCTGGGAGTTGTGGTCCTTTCCTCATACCTCCTGTTGTAATGTACCCTGATATGACATAAGAAGCTGTTCATGCTGGGAGTTGTGGTCCTTTCCTCATACCTCCTGTTGTAATGTACCCTGATATGACATAAGAAGCTGTTCATGCTGGGAGTTGTGGTCCTTTCCTCATACCTCCTGTTGTAATGTACCCTGATATGACATAAGAAGCTGTTACATGCTGGGAGTTGTGGTCCTTTCCTCATACCTCCTGTTGTAATGTACCCTGATATGACATAAGAAGCTGTACATGCTGGGAGTTGTGGTCCTTTCCTCATACATCCTGTTGTAATGTACCCTGATATGACATAAGAAGCTGTTCGTGCTGGGAGTTGTGGTCCTTTCCTCATACCTCCTGTTGTAATGTACCCTGATATGACATAAGAAGCTGTTCGTGCGGGAGTTGTGGTCCTTTCCTCATACATCCTGTTGTAATGTACCCTGATATGACATAAGAAGCTGTACATGCTGGGAGTTGTGGTCCTTTCCTCATACCTCCTGTTGTAATGTACCCTGATATGACATAAGAAGCTGTTCATGCATGGGAGTTGTGGTCCTTTCCTCATACCTCCTGTTGTAATGTACCCTGATATGACATAAGAAGCTGTTACATGCTGGGAGTTGTGGTCCTTTCCTCATACATCCTGTTGTAATGTACCCTGATATGACATAAGAAGCTGTTCAGTGCTGGGAGTTGTGGTCCTTTCCTCATACATCCTGTTGTAATGTACCCTGATATGACATAAGAAGCTGTTCATGCTGGGAGTTGTGGTCCTTTCCTCATACCTCCTGTTGTAATGTACCCTGATATGACATAAGAAGCTGTACATGCTGGGAGTTGTGGTCCTTTCCTCATACATCCTGTTGTAATGTACCCTGATATGACATAAGAAGCTGTTCATGCTGGGAGTTGTGGTCCTTTCCTCATACATCCTGTTGTAATGTACCCTGATATGACATAAGAAGCTGTTCATGCTGGGAGTTGTGGTCCTTTCCTCATACTCCTGTTGTAATGTACCCTGATATGACATAAGAAGCTGTTCATGCTGGGAGTTGTGGTCCTTTCCTCATACCTCCTGTTGTAATGTACCCTGATATGACATAAGAAGCTGTTCATGCTGGGAGTTGTGGTCCTTTCCTCATACCTCCTGTTGTAATGTACCCTGATATGACATAAGAAGCTGTACATGCTGGGAGTTGTGGTCCTTTCCTCATACATCCTGTTGTAATGTACCCTGATATGACATAAGAAGCTGTTCATGCTGGGAGTTGTGGTCCTTTCCTCATACCTCCTGTTGTAATGTACCCTGATATGACATAAGAAGCTGTTCATGCTGGGAGTTGTGGTCCTTTCCTCATACCTCCTGTTGTAATGTACCCTGATATGACATAAGAAGCTGTTCATGCTGGGAGTTGTGGTCCTTTCCTCATACCTCCTGTTGTAATGTACCCTGATATGACATAAGAAGCTGTTCATGCTGGGAGTTGTGGTCCTTTCCTCATACCTCCTGTTGTAATGTACCCTGATATGACATAAGAAGCTGTTCATGCTGGGAGTTGTGGTCCTTTCCTCATACCTCCTGTTGTAATGTACCCTGATATGACATAAGAAGCTGTTCATGCTGGGAGTTGTGGTCCTTTCCTCATACATCCTGTTGTAATGTACCCTGATATGACATAAGAAGCTGTTCATGCTGGGAGTTGTGGTCCTTTCCTCATACCTCCTGTTGTAATGTACCCTGATATGACATAAGAAGCTGTTCATGCTGGGAGTTGTGGTCCTTTCCTCATACCTCCTGTTGTAATGTACCCTGATATGACATAAGAAGCTGTTCATGCGGGAGTTGTGGTCCTTTCCTCATACCTCCTGTTGTAATGTACCCTGATATGACATAAGAAGCTGTTCATGCTGGGAGTTGTGGTCCTTTCCTCATACATCCTGTTGTAATGTACCCTGATATGACATAAGAAGCTGTTCATGCTGGGAGTTGTGGTCCTTTCCTCATACCTCCTGTTGTAATGTACCCTGATATGACATAAGAAGCTGTTCATGCTGGGAGTTGTGGTCCTTTCCTCATACCTCCTGTTGTAATGTACCCTGATATGACATAAGAAGCTGTACATGCTGGGAGTTGTGGTCCTTTCCTCATACATCCTGTTGTAATGTACCCTGATATGACATAAGAAGCTGTTCATGCTGGGAGTTGTGGTCCTTTCCTCATACATCCTGTTGTAATGTACCCTGATATGACATAAGAAGCTGTTCATGCAGGGAGTTGTGGTCCTTTCCTCATACCTCCTGTTGTAATGTACCCTGATATGACATAAGAAGCTGTTCATGCTGGGAGTTGTGGTCCTTTCCTCATACCTCCTGTTGTAATGTACCCTGATATGACATAAGAAGCTGTTCATGCTGGGAGTTGTGGTCCTTTCCTCATACCTCCTGTTGTAATGTACCCTGATATGACATAAGAAGCTGTTCATGCTGGGAGTTGTGGTCCTTTCCTCATACCTCCTGTTGTAATGTACCCTGATATGACATAAGAAGCTGTTCATGCTGGGAGTTGTGGTCCTTTCCTCATACCTCCTGTTGTAATGTACCCTGATATGACATAAGAAGCTGTTCATGCTGGGAGTTGTGGTCCTTTCCTCATACATCCTGTTGTAATGTACCCTGATATGACATAAGAAGCTGTTCATGCAGGGAGTTGTGGTCCTTTCCTCATACCTCCTGTTGTAATGTACCCTGATATGACATAAGAAGCTGTTCATGCAGGGAGTTGTGGTCCTTTCCTCATACCTCCTGTTGTAATGTACCCTGATATGACATAAGAAGCTGTTCATGCTGGGAGTTGTGGTCCTTTCCTCATACCTCCTGTTGTAATGTACCCTGATATTACATAAGAAGCTGTTCATGCTGGGAGTTGTGGTCCTTTCCTCATACCTCCTGTTGTAATGTACCCTGATATGACATAAGAAGCTGTTCATGCTGGGAGTTGTGGTCCTTTCCTCATACCTCCTGTTGTAATGTACCCTGATATGACATAAGAAGCTGTTCATGCAGGGAGTTGTGGTCCTTTCCTCATACATCCTGTTGTAATGTACCCTGATATTACATAAGAGGCTGTTCATGCTGGGAGTTGTGGTCCTTTCCTCATACATCCTGTTGTAATGTACCCTGATATTACATAAGAAGCTGTTCCTGCAGGGAGTTGTGGTCCTTTCCTCATACCTCCTGTTGTAATGTACCCTGATATGACATAAGAAGCTGGTTATGCTGGGAGTTGTGGTCCTTTCCTCATACATCCTGTTGTAATGTACCCTGATATGACATAAGAAGCTGTTCATGCTGGGAGTTGTGGTCCTTTCCTCATACATCCTGTTGTAATGTACCCTGATATGACATAAGCTGTTCATGCTGGGAGTTGTGGTCCTTTCCTCATACCTCCTGTTGTAATGTACCCTGATATGACATAAGAAGCTGGTTATGCTGGGAGTTGTGGTCCTTTCCTCATACATCCTGTTGTAATGTACCCTGATATGACATAAGAAGCTGTTCATGCTGGGAGTTGTGGTCCTTTCCTCATACCTCCTGTTGTAATGTACCCTGATATGACATAAGCTGTTCATGCAGGGAGTTGTGGTCCTTTCCTCATACCTCCTGTTGTAATGTACCCTGATATGACATAAGAAGCTGTTCATGCTGGGAGTTGTGGTCCTTTCCTCATACATCCTGTTGTAATGTACCCTGATATTACATAAGAAGCTGTTCATGCAGGGAGTTGTGGTCCTTTCCTCATACCTCCTGTTGTAATGTACCCTGATATGACATAAGAAGCTGTTCGTGCTGGGAGTTGTGGTCCTTTCCTCATACCTCCTGTTGTAATGTACCCTGATATGACATAAGAAGCTGTTCATGCTGGGAGTTGTGGTCCTTTCCTCATACATCCTGTTGTAATGTACCCTGATATGACATAAGAAGCTGTTCGTGCAGGGAGTTGTGGTCCTTTCCTCATACCTCCTGTTGTAATGTACCCTGATATGACATAAGAAGCTGTTCATGCTGGGAGTTGTGGTCCTTTCCTCATACCTCCTGTTGTAATGTACTCTGATATGACATAAGAAGCTGTTCCTGCAGGGAGTTGTGGTCCTTTCCTCATACCTCCTGTTGTAATGTACCCTGATATGACATAAGAAGCTGTTCGTGCAGGGAGTTGTGGTCCTTTCCTCATACCTCCTGTTGTAATGTACCCTGATATGACATAAGAAGCTGTACATGCTGGGAGTTGTGGTCCTTTCCTCATACATCCTGTTGTAATGTACCCTGATATGACATAAGAAGCTGTTCATGCTGGGAGTTGTGGTCCTTTCCTCATACCTCCTGTTGTAATGTACCCTGATATGACATAAGAAGCTGTTCATGCAGGGAGTTGTGGTCCTTTCCTCATACATCCTGTTGTAATGTACCCTGATATTACATAAGAAGCTGTTCCTGCAGGGAGTTGTGGTCCTTTCCTCATACCTCCTGTTGTAATGTACCCTGATATGACATAAGAAGCTGTTCATGCTGGGAGTTGTGGTCCTTTCCTCATACCTCCTGTTGTAATGCGCATAACAGGAGGAGTACAAAAACCTGCACGTGCCTTGCACTTACATTGAGCCTTCCCGTCTTCTCCGGCCTAGCTCCGCCTCCTGGTCACATGATGGTGAGGTCACCGCAGGTCCTTCACCCCCTCGTCTCTTCTGGTAACATCATGGGAGGTCCTATGGTTAACACTGTACTGGAAAGGGCAGCTTTTCAGCTGAACAGCAGCCCTGAAGCAGGGGGCCCCTTAGACAATGGGGGCCCCCTGTCTCTACATGGCTGGTGCTGTAGTGGTGACCTGGAGCCTGAAGGGGCGCTATAGTCCCTCTCTCAGAAGATTATATGCTAGGTAGGTGGCCCTGTTACACACTGGTTCTGCTGAGGAGTAAATTCACTGCTGGAGGCGGTCGTGATGTTCAAATAAAAATCCTTCTTTCTTTGAGGATGGAACATGTACTTATCACCTGGCCTGTGTGTTTGGGGAAATCCTGGAAAAGCCATGGCCGACTCTGAGGGCATCTCTATAGCTTTGCATTTTAGGTATTTTGTGCTTAAACTCATTATTTTCATCGTTTTATTTAACCTCTCCAGGACCGCCTAACGCACGGATGCGTCCTGGAGGCGGTCGATTCATTCCTCCTGGACGCATCCGCGCCTCATCTCGCGAGAAGGTAAGCGAGTGGATCTCCGACCTGCCATCGGCGATCGCTCGCTGGCAGGCTGGAGATGCGATTTTTTTAACCCCTAACAGGTATATTAGATGCTGTTTTGATAACCGCGTCTGATATTCCGCTACCTGGTCCTCTGGTGTCCCTTTAGCTTGGATCGACCACCAGAGGACACAGGCAGCTCTGTAATAAGTAGCACTAAACACCACTACACTACACCCCCCACCCCCTGTCACTTATTAACCCCTTATAAACCCCTGATCACCCCATATAGACTCCCTGATCACCCCCTGTCATTGATCACCCCCCTGTAAGGCTCCATTTAGATGCCCGTATGTGTTTTACGGATCCACGCATCGAATCCGCAAAACACATACGGACGTCTGAATGTAGCCTTACATGGGGTTGATCAGGGAGTCTATATGGGATGATCACCCCCCTGTAAGGCTCCATTCAGACGTCCGTATGTGTTTTACGTATCCAAGGATACATAGATCGGATCCGCAAAACACATACGGACGTCTGAATGGAGCCTTACAGGGGGGTGATCAATGACAAGGGGGTGATCACGCATATAGACTTCCTGATCACTTCCCTGTCATTGATCACCCCCCTGTAAGGCTCCATTCAGATGCCCGTATGTGTTTTACGGATCCACGCATCTATGGATCGGATCCGCAAAACACATACGGACGTCTGAATGGAGCCTTACAGGGGGGTGATCAATGACAGGGAGGTGATCAGTGACAGGGGGGTGATCACGCATATAGACTTCCTGATTAGAGTTGAGCGGACACCTGGATGTTCGGGTTCGAGAAGTTCGGCCGAACTTCCCGGAAATGTCAATGGGGACCCGAACTGAAGTCAATGGGGACCCGAACTTTTTGGCACTAAAAAGGCTGTAAAACAGCCCAGGAAAGGGCTAGAGGGCTGCAAAAGGCAGCAACATGTAGGTAAATCCCCTGCAAACAAATGTGGATAGGGAAATGAATAAAAATAAAAATAAAATAAATAAAAATTAGCCAATATCAATTGGAGAGAGGTCCCATAGCAGAGAATCTGGCTTCACGTCACCCACCACTGGAACAGTCCATTCTCAGATATTTAGGCCCCGGCACCCAGGCAGAGGAGAGAGGTCCCGTAACAGAGAATCTGTCTTCATGTCATAGCAGAGAATCAGTCAAAAAATTGGGAGGCACACCGTCTCAAGATAAAGGAGTATATACCCCAGGTAGGAGGTGCTCTGCGGAGGGGCTGTTAGTGCCACTATCAAATATTAAGTAGATCCACGGCACACTCAAATAGTAGTAAAATAATATTTTATTGTTGTGTCCAACACCAACTTGGTTATATTATAGCAAGGAAGCAGGGCCAACGTTTCGGTCCAAACCGGACCTTGATCACGGCCTGTGTGCTATGGAGCCAATGTGTGATCGTTGGTGGTATAGCTATACCACCAACGATCACACATTGGCTCCATAGCACACAGGCCGTGATCAAGGTCCGGTTTGGACCGAAACGTTGGCCCTGCTTCCTTGCTATAATATAACCAAGTTGGTGTTGGACACAACAATAAAATATTCTTTTACTACTATTTGAGTGTGCCGTGGATCTACTTAATATTTGATAGCAGAGAATCAGGCTTCACGTCACCCAACATTGGAACAGTCCATTGTCATATATTTAGGCCCCGGCACCCAGACAGAGGAGAGGTTCATTCAACTTTGGGTAGCCTCGCAATATAATGGTAAAATGAAAATAAAAATAGGATTGAATAAGGAAGTGCCCTGGAGTCCAATAATATATGGTTAAGGGGAGGTAGTTAATGTCTAATCTGCACAAGGGATGGACAGGTCCTGTGGGATCCATGCCTGGTTCATTTTTATGAACGTCAGCTTGTCCACATTGGCTGTAGACAGGCGGCTGCGTTTGTCTGTAATGACGCCCCCTGCCGTGCTGAATACACGATCAGACAAAACGCTGGCCGCCGGGCAGGCCAGCACCTCCAAGGCATAAAAGGCTAGCTCTGGCCACGTGGACAATTTAGAGACCCAGAAGTTGAATGGGGCCGAACCATCAGTCAGTACGTGGAGGGGTGTGCACACGTACTGTTCCACCATGTTAGTGAAATGTTGCCTCCTGCTAACACGTTGCGTATCAGGTGGTGGTGCAGTTAGCTGTGGCGTGTTGACAAAACTTTTCCACATCTCTGCCATGCTAACCCTGCCCTCAGAGGAGCTGGCCGTGACACAGCTGCCTTGGCGACCTCTTACTCCTCCTCTGCCTTGGCCTTGGGCTTCCACTTGTTCCCCTGTGACATTTGGGAATGCTCTCAGTAGCGCGTCTACCAACGTGCGCTTGTACTCGCGCATCTTCCTATCACGCTCCAGTGCAGGAAGTAAGGTGGGCACATTGTCTTTGTACCGTGGATCCAGCAGGGTGGCAACCCAGTAGTCCGCACACGTTAAAATGTGGGCAACTCTGCTGTCGTTGCGCAGGCACTGCAGTATGTAGTCGCTCATGTGTGCCAGGCTGCCCAGGGGTAAGGACAAGCTGTCCTCTGTGGGAGGCGTATCGTCATCGTCCTGCCTTTCCCCCCAGCCACGCACCCCGCTGTGACCATGCTTCATCCTCATCCTCCTCCACCTCCTCCTCATCCTCGTCCTCCTCGTCCTCCAGTAGTGGGCCCTGGCTGGCCACATTTGTACCTGGCCTCTGCTGTTGCCAAAAACCTCCCTCTGAGTCACTTCGAAGAGACTGGCCTGAAAGTGCTAAAAATTACCCCTCTTCCTCCTCCTCCTCCTCCTGGGCCACCTCCTCTTCCATCATCGCCCTAAGTGTTTTCTCAAGGAGACATAGAAGTGGTATTGTAACGCTGATACCGGCGTCATCGCCACTGGCCATGTTGGTGGAGTACTCGAAACAGCGCAACAGGGCACACAGGTCTCGCATGGAGGCCCAGTCATTGGTGGTGAAGTGGTGCTGTTCCGCAGTGCGACTGACCCGTGCGTGCTGCAGCTGAAACTCCACTATGGCCTGCTGCTGCTCGCACAGTCTGTCCAGCATGTGCAAGGTGGAGTTCCACCTGGTGGGCACGTCGCATATGAGGCGGTGAGCGGGAAGGCCGAAGTTACGCTGTAGCGCAGACAGGCGAGCAGCAGCAGGATGTGAACGCCGGAAGCGCGAACAGACGGCCCGCACTTTATGCAGCAGCTCTGACATGTCGGGGTAGTTGTGAATGAACTTCTGCACCACCAAATTCAGCACATGCGCCAAGCAAGGGATGTGCGTCAAACCGGCTAGTCCCAGAGCTGCAACGAGATTTCGCCCATTATCACACACCACCAGGCCGGGCTTGAGGCTCACCGGCAGCAACCACTCGTCGGTCTGTTGTTCTATACCCCGCCACAACTCCTGTGCGGTGTGGGGCCTGTCCCCCAAACATATGAGTTTCAGAATGGCCTGCTGACGTTTACCCCGGGCTGTGCTGAAGTTGGTGGTGAAGGTGTGTGGCTGACTGGATGAGCAGGTGGAAGAAGAGGAGGAGGAAGCCGAGAAGGAGGAGGTGGCAACAGGAGGCAAAGAATGTTGCCCTGTGATCCTTGGCGGCGGAAGGACGTGCGCCAAACAGCTCTCCGCCTGGGGCCCAGCTGCCACTACATTTACCCAGTGTGCAGTTAGGGAGATATAGCGTCCCTGGCCGTGCTTACTGGTCCACGTATCTGTGGTTAGGTGGACCTTGCCACAGATGGCGTTGCGCAGTGCACACTTGATTTTATCGGATACTTGGTTGTGCAGGGAAGGCACGGCTCTCTTGGAGAAGTAGTGGCGGCTGGGAACAACATACTGTGGGACAGCAAGCGACATGAGCTGTTTGAAGCTGTCTGTGTCCACCAGCCTGAATGACAGCATTTCATAGGCCAGTAGTTTAGAAATGCTGGCATTCAGGGCCAGGGATCGAGAGTGGCTAGGTGGGAATTTACGCTTTCTCTCAAATGTTTGTGAGATGGAGAGCTGAACGCTGCCGTGTGACATGGTTGAGACGCTTGGTGACGGAGGTGGTGGTGGTGGTGTTGGTGGTACATCCCCTGTTTGCTGGGCGGCAGGTGCCAACGTTCCTCCAGAGGCGGAGGAAGAGGCCGAGGCGGCAGCAGCAGAAGAGGCGTAGGCGGCAGCAGCAGAAGAGGCCGAGGCGGCAGCAGCAGAAGAGGCCGA
Source organism: Bufo gargarizans (assembly GCF_014858855.1). NCBI lineage: Eukaryota > Metazoa > Chordata > Amphibia > Anura > Bufonidae > Bufo > Bufo gargarizans. Next base: position 15,657,287 of record NC_058085.1, read on the forward strand.
GGCGGCAGCAGCAGAAGAGGTAGCAGGGGGAGCCTGAGTGACTTCCTTGGTTTTAAGGTGTTTACTCCACTGCAGTTCATGCTTTGCATGCAGGTGCCTGGTCATGCAGGTTGTGCTCAGGTTCAGAACGTTAATGCCTCGCTTCAGGCTCTGATGGCACAGCGTGCAAACCACTCGGGTATTGTCGTCAGCACATTGTTTGAAGAAGTGCCATGCCAGGGAACTCCTTGAAGCTGCCTTTGGGGTGCTCGGTCCCAGATGGCGGCGGTCAGTAGCAGGCGGAGTCTCTTGGCGGCGGGTGTTCTGCTTTTGCCCACTGCTCCCTCTTTTGCTACGCTGTTGGCTCGGTCTCACCACTGCCTCTTCCTCGGAACTGTGAAAGTCAGTGGTACGACCTTCATTCCATGTGGGGTCTAGGACCTCATCGTCCCCTGCATCGTCTTCCACCCAGTCTTGATCCCTGACCTCCTGTTCAGTCTGCACACTGCAGAAAGACGCAGCAGTTGGCACCTGTGTTTCGTCATCATCAGAGACATGCTGAGGTGGTATTCCCATGTCCTCATCATCAGGAAACATAAGTGGTTGTGCGTCAGTGCATTCTATGTCTTTCACCGCTGGGGAAGGGCTAGGTGGATGCCCTTGGGAAACCCTGCCAGCGGAGTCTTCAAACAGCATAAGAGACTGCTGCATAACTTGAGGCTGAGACAGTTTCCCTGGTATGCATGGGGGTGATGTGACAGACTGATGGGGTTGGTTTTCAGGCGCCATCTGTGCGCTTTCTGCAGAAGACTGGGTGGGAGATAATGTGAACGTGCTGGATCCACTGTCGGCCACCCAATTGACTAATGCCTGTACCTGCTCAGGCCTTACCATCCTTAGAACGGCATTGGGCCCCACCAAATATCGCTGTAAATTCTGGCGGCTACTGGGACCTGAGGTAGTTGGTACACTAGGACGTGTGGCTGTGGCAGAACGGCCACGTCCTCTCCCAGCACCAGAGGGTCCACTAACACCACCACGACCATGTCCGCGTCCGCGTCCTTTACTAGATGTTTTCCTCATTGTTATCGTTCACCACAACAACAAAAATATTATTTGACCCAATGTATTGAATTCAAATTCAGGCCTTTTTTTAAAGACAACTAACACTATCTGGCTATCTATTTAGGTACCGTATTACACTAATACAGGCACAGCAGTAACCACAGATTTAGCTGACTATAAATTTGAGGCCTAGTATTTAGGCGCTGGGTGACAGGTATAGGTTTACTGACAGAATTAGACTGGGATATGCACAGTAGCGGGTGTGTGTGAAGTTATTCAGAATGACCCTATGTGCACCTTGAATATTATATACCCTTTTAGGGATAGATTTAAAGTAGGTCTGATACAGCAGAAACCACTAAATTAGGAAATTGCTAAATTGGGAATTGTATTTCAACCCAGAACAAAAACTGTGCTTTGACGGACACTAAATAACTTGCCCAGCCACAACAGGACAGCGGTAACGACAGATTTAGCAGGATATAAATTTGAGGCCTAGTATTTAGGCGCTGGGTGACAGGTATACGTTTTACGGACAGAATTAGACTTGGAAATGCACAGTAGCGTGTGTGTGAAGTTATTCAGAATGACCCTATCAGCACCTTGAATATTATATACCCTTTTAGGGATAAATTTAAAGTAGGCCTGATACAGCAGAAACCACTAAATTAGGAAATTGCTAAATTGGGAATTGTATTTCAACCCAGAACAAAAACTGTGCTTGGACGGACACTAAATAACTTGCCCAGCCACAGCAATAACCACAGATTTAGCTGGATATAAATTTGAGGCCTAGTATTTAGGCGCTGGGTGACAGGTATAGGTTTACTGACAGAATTAGACTTGGAAATGCACAGAAGCGTGTGTGTGAAGTTATTCTGAATGACCCTATGTGCACCTTGAATATTATATACCCTTTTAGGGATAGATTTCAAATAGCTCTGATACAGCAGAAACCACTAAATTATGAAATTGCTAAATTGGGAATTGTATATCAACCTAGAACAAAAAATGTGCTTTGACGGACACTAAATAACTTGACCAGCCACAACAGTACAGCAGTAACGACAGATTTAGCTGGATATAAATTTGAGGCCTAGTATTTAGGCGCTGGGTGACAGGTATAGGTTTACTGACAGAATTAGACTGGGATATGGCCAAAAAATAACCACACTATTGATGGTTAAATGCACTTGGTGTGACAGCTTGACCAACCACACTACTGAGGGTTAAATGCACTTGGTGACAGGCGCAGCTTGCCCCTGGTGTAGTATATGGCCAAAAAATAAACAGACTATTGCTGGTTAAATGCACTTGGTGTGACAGCTTCACCCTGATGTAGGATTTAGCCAAAAAACAACCACACCATTGAGGGTTAAATGCACTTGGTGACGGGCGCAGCTTGCCCCTGATGTAGTATATGGCCAAAAAATAAACAGACTATTGCTGGTTAAATGCACTTGGTGTGACAGCTTCACCCTGATGTAGGATTTAGCCAAAAAACAACCACACCATTGAGGGTTAAATGCACTTGGTGACGGGCGCAGCTTGCCCCTGATGTAGTATATGGCCAAAAAATGAACAGACTATTGCTGGTTAAATGCACTTGGTGTGATAGCTTGACCAACCACACTACTGAGGGTTAAATGCACTTGGTGACGGGCGCAGCTTGCCCCTGATGTAGTATATGGCCAAAAAATAACCAGACTATTGTTGGTTAAATGCACTTGGTGTGACAGCTTCACACTGATGTAGGAATTAGCCAAAAAACAACCACACCATTAAGGGTTAAATGCACTTGGTCGCAGCTTGTGCTGGCACACCACAAGACACAAAATGGCCGCCGATCACCCCAGAAAAAAGTGACTGACAAACGGTCTGGGCAGCCTAAAAACAGTGAGCAATTGAGTATCAGCAGCTCAATGATCCACAGCTGCAGATCGATCAATTAATCAAGTCCTTTGGAGGAGTTAATCTGCCTAATCTCGCCCTACTGTCACAGCCGCAACCTCTCCCTACGCTAATCAGAGCAGAGTGACGGGCGGCGCTATGTGACTCCAGCTTAAATAGAGGCTGAGTCACATGGTGCTCTGGCCAATCACAGCCATGCCAATAGTAGGCATGGCTGTGATGGCTTCTTGGGGCAAGTAGTATGACGCTTGTTGATTGGCTGCTTTGCAGCCTTTCAAAAAGCGCCAAGAAAGCGACGAACACCGAACCCGAACCCAGACTTTTACGAAAATGTCCGGGTTCGGGTCCGTGTCACGGACACCCCAAAATTCGGTACGAACCCGAACTATACAGTTCGGGTTCGCTCATCCCTATTCCTGATCACTTCCCTGTCATTGATCACCCCCCTGTCATTGATCACCCCCCTGTAAGGCTCCATTCAGACATTTTGTTGGCACAAGTTAGAGGAAATTGATTTATTAATTTTGTTTGTTTTTTCTTACAAAGTCTCATATTCCACTAACTTGTGTCAAAAAATAAAATCTCACATGAACTCGCCATACCCCTCACGGAATCCAAATGCGTAACATTTTTTAGACATTTATATTCCAGACTTCTTCTCACGCTCCTAAAATGCCAGGGCAGTATAAATACCCCACATGTGACCCCATTTCGGAAAGAAGACACCCCAAGGTATTCCGTGAGGTGCATAGTGAGTCCATGAAAGATTAAAATTTTTGTCCCAAGTTAGCGGAAAGGGAGACTTTGTGAGAAAAAACAAAAAAAAATCAATTTCCGCTAACTTGTGCCAAAAAAAAATAATTTCTATGAACTCGCCAGGCCCCTCATTAAATACCTTGGGGTGTCTTCTTTCCAAAATGGGGTCACATGTGGGGTATTTATACTACCCTGGCTTTTTAGGGGCCCGAAAGCGTGAGAAGAAGTCTGGGATCCAAATGTCTAAAAATGCCCTCCTAAAAGGAATTTGGGCCCCTTTGCGCTTCTAGGCTGCAAAAAAGTGTCACACATGTGGTATCGCCGAACTCAGGAGAAGTTGGGGAATGTGTTTTGGGGTGTCTTTTTACATATACCCATGCTGGGTGAGATAAATATCTTGGTCAAATGGCAACTTTCTATAAATAAATGGGAAAAGTTGTCTTTTGCCAAGATATTTCTCTCACCCAGCATGGGTATATGTAAAATGACACCCCAAAACACATTCCCCAACTTCTCCTGAGTACGGCGATACCACATGTGTGACACTTTTTTGCAGCCTAGGTGGGCAAATGGGCCCACATTCCAAAGAACACCTTTCGGATTTCACAGGGCATTTGTTACAGATTTTGATTTCAAACTACTTCTCACGCATTTGGGCCCCTAAAATGCCAGGGCAGTATAACTACCCCACAAGTGACCCCATTTTAGAAAGAAGACACCCCAAGGTATTCCGTGAGGGGCATGGCGAGTTCCTAGAATTTTATATTTTTTGTCACAAGTTAGCGGAAAATTATGATTTATTTATTTTTTTCTTACAAAGTCTCATATTCCACTAACTTGTGACAAAAAATAAAAACTTCCATGAACTCACTATGCCCATCACGAAATACCTTGGGTTGTCTTCTTTCCAAAATGGGGTAACTTGTGGGGTAGTTATACTGCCCTGGCATTTTAAGGGCCCTAATGCGTGAGACGTAGTTTGAAATCAAAATCTGTAAATAATGGCCAGCGAAATCCGAAAGGTGCTCTTTGAAATGTGGGCCCCTTTGCCCACCTAGGCTGCAAAAAAATGTCACACATCTGGTATCGCCGTACTCAGGAGAAGTTGGGGAATATGTTTTGTTTTGGTTATAGTAGGCGGAGACTTAGAGGACTTGGTTATAGTAGGCGGAGACTTAGGGGACTTGGTTATAGTAGGCGGAGACTTAGGGGACTTGGTTATAGTAGGCGGAGACTTAGAAGACGTGGTTATAGTAGGCGGAGACTTAGGGGACTTGGTTATAGTAGGCAGAGTCTTAGGGGACTTGGTTATAGTAGGCGGAGTCTGCCCTTGTTCTCCTGGGCGTCTTCTTTTCCTAGGCTGTGAGATCTGCGCTGCGATTGGCCTTTGTAACGGACCGTTTCAGCAGACAAGGGGTTAAAATCCGTTTAGGCGATATGCCCCTTTCTGAGAGACAGGCACAGCTACTGCAGAACACCAACCTCCCGAACTGGATATAAAATAGCACTCCAAACTGTAACCTCGCAAATAGCTGCCGGCAGACGAACAGGAAAAGCATCCAATCAGCTTACACTCCTGGCAATCAGTCTCTAACAGCATACAGGGAATCCCCCCAATAACGAGACAAGGCTCCGTCTTGAGGGTCAAACAGTGATCTGACTGTACTTCAAGTACAGCCTCTTTTATTCATAAAAAACAAACATAGTACTGCCCACAGGGTTTTGAAATCCAACCAATCAATACCTTATAACACACACAATGCAAGTACAGCAACCAATCGTTCCCGCCCCCTAGAGGACCAGAAGGGAGACTGCGACACAGAACAGATACAACACATCCCCACAATGCATCATGGTTTCCTCCTCTCTGTCCCAGAGACAACCGAAGGCAATCCAATTATCTCTCAGGACAAAGGGAGATCACCAATACACATGTGGAGACAACAGGACAGACATCACCATTTAAACACACAATGGGACAATGGGACAATAGAACCACACCCAGCATATTCCTCCCAAGCTGACAAGTTACACTTATTATAAGTTGTTACAACTTTGTGAGGTTACATTGTCCATACATATAACTTACATCAATTTAAACAGTATAACTTGGGGGACAAACCTATCCAAAATTCACTTGAATAGGTTCAGGGGTTCAAAAGTTAGCAAAAGTATCTCAAAGGGCCGTAATCCTGGGGCAGGAGGCTTGTAAACAGCCCCCTCCAAAACACCGTGGCGAGGTTGGTTTCGCCACAGCCTTCGCTACAGCCTAGGAGAGGGAGACGCCCAGGAGAACAAGGGCAGACTCCGCCTACTATAACCAAGTCCCCTAAGACTCCACCTACTATAACCCAGTGACCAAACATACCGGAGGAAATAGCGAGTGAACGGAACGGGCCCCAGGGATCTCCCTGCACTTACTATTATACCTGGGCGCCGCTCCTTTCTCCCGCTATGTCATCTGGTATGTTCGGTCACTTGGTTATAGTAGGCGGAGTCTTAGGGGACTTGGTTATAGTAGGCGGAGTCTGCCCTTATTCTCCTGGGCGTCTCCCTCTCCTAGACTGTAGTGCTGGCGAATCGCAGCGCAGATCTCGCAGCCTGGGAGAAGAAGACGCCCAGGAGAACAAGGGCAGACTCTGCCTACTATAACCAAGTCCGATTAGTCTCCGCCTACTATAACCAAGTACCCTAAGACTCCACCTACTATAGCCAAGTCCCCTAAGACTCCGCCTACTATAACCAAGTCCGATTAGTCTCCGCCTAGTATAACCAAGTACCCTAAGACTCCACCTACTATAACCAAGTCTCCTAAGACTCCGCCTACTATAACCAAGTCCGCTTAGTCTCCACCGACTATAACCAAGTCCCCTAAGACTCCACCTACTATAACCAAGTCCGCTTAGTCTCCACCTACTATAACCAAGTCCCCTAAGACTCCACCTACTATAACCAAGTCCCCTAAGACTCCACCTACTATAACCAAGTCCCCTAAGACTCCACCTACTATAACCAAGCCCCCTAAGACTCCACCTACTATAACCAAGTACCCTAAGACTCCACCTACTATAACCAAGTCTCCTAAGACTCCGCCTACTATAACCAAGTCCGCTTAGTCTCCACCTACTATAACCAAGTCCCCTAAGACTCCACCTACTATAACCAAGTCCGCTTAGTCTCCACCTACTATAACCAAGTCCCCTAAGACTCCACCTACTATAACCAAGTCCCCTAAGACTCCACCTACTATAACCAAGTCCCCTAAGACTCCACCTACTATAACCAAGTCCCCTAAGACTCCACCTACTATAACCAAGTCCCCTAAGACTCCACCTACTATAGCCAAGTCCCCTTAGTCTCCGCCTACTATAACCAAGTCCCCTAAGACTCTGCCTACTAAAACCAAGTCCCCTAAGTCTCCACCTACTATAACCAAGTCCCCTAAGACTCCACCTACTATAACCAAGTCCCCTAAGACTCCACCTACTATAACCAAGTCCCCTAACACTCCACCTACTATAACCAAGTCCCCTAAGTCTCCGCCTACTATAACCAAGTGACTGAAAATACCGGAGTGCCTAGCAGGAGAACGGAGCGACGCCTAGGGATAATAGTAAGTGCAGGGAGATCCCTTGGCGCCGCTGTACAGATCATGACACTTAGTTCACAATGTTTGGACTTTCAGCATATCCGGAGACCATTCCTTTCTGTTACAGCGCATCCGTCAGGGAGCTGCTCTGACGGCTCCATCTGTATCAAACTGACAAGAATACGGCTTAAAGGCTATGGACTCATTTGAGGCAATTTATTATGATTGCATTGTATGCATTTTTGGCTAAAAAAATTATCATTTTTTCAATTGGTCTTTAACCTGTTTTTGAGATCCAAGGGTCTGCAGAGTATCACTACCTCAGGGGTGTAGCTAAAAGGCTCATGGGCCCTGGTAGAAGAGTTCAGAGCTTTGTGGCACATAGCCTTCCTTCTGCCTGAGGCAAACCCCTTCCCTCCAGGCTGATCCCCCACCTCATAAACACTCATTTAGGCCATATTCGCATCAGTTTTTTATCTCGAAAATGGCTGAGCATTTTTAATAAAGACCAATTGAAAAAATAGATTTTTACCCCAAAATGAGTAAAATTCAATGATAAAAAAAATAGTGCCTGAAGGTTTCCATAGCCGTTAACCCCTTCCAGACCTATGACTTACTACTACGTCATGGGAACCACTGCTTTCCCGCAATTTGACGTAATAGTACGTCATCGTGATCGCGCTGGCACTGAGTCCTTGTTGCCGGGCTCCTGCTGTATCCAGCGGATTAACCCGGCGGATGCACCCCTTCTATGCCACAGTCCGCACTGATCTAACCTGTCAGATAAATTTTGTTAAAAATAAAATCGGTGCCAAAACATCCATTTTCTGGTTACCTAGCCTCACAAAAAACGTAATATCGAGCAATTAAAAATAATATGTACCCAAAATAGTACCAATACAACCTTATCCTGTAGTTTCCAAAATGTGGTCACTTTTTTGAGTTTCTACTGTAGGGGTGCATCAGGGGGGCTTCAAATGGGACATGGCATCTAAAAACCAATTCAGCTAAATCAGCCTGCCAAAAACCATACGGCGTTCCTTTTCCGTACAGCAATTTATGATCACATATGGGGTGTTTCTGTAAACCGCAGAATCAAGGTAATAAATATTGAGTTTTGTTTGGCTGTTAACCCTTGCTTTGTAACTGGAAAAAATGGATTAAAATGTAAAATCTGCCAAAAAAGTGAAATTCTGAAATTTCATCTCCATTTTCCATTAATTTTTGTGGAACACCTAAAGACTTAACAAAGTTTGTAAAATCAGTTTTGAATACCTTGAGGGGTGTAGTTTCTAAAATGGGGTCATTTTTGGGTGGTTTCTATTATGTAAGCCTCACAAAGTGTCTTCAGACCTGAAGATTTGCTTCCAAACTTCTAAGCCTTCTAACGTCCCCAAAAAATGAAAAGTAATTTTCAAAGTGATCCAAACATGAAGTAGACATATGGGGAATGTAAAGTAATAACTATTATATGAGGTATCACTATCTATTATAAAACTAGAGAAATAGATTTGGAAATTTTCTAACTTTTTGGTAAATTTAGTATTTTTTCACAATAAAAGGTGAAATATATTGACTCATGTTTCAGACTATCATATAGTACAATGTGTCACGAGAAAACAGTCTCAGAATGGCTCGAATAAGTAAAAGTGTTCCAAAGCTATTACCACATAAAGTGACACATGTCAGATTTGCAAAAAATGGCCTGGGCAGGAAGGTGAAAACAGGCCGGGGTTGAAGGGGTTAAAGGGATTGTCTGCCGTTTCGCCGATCTTTCCCACCACTGTAGCTGTTATATCCCCTTTCTGACTGAAGCACTGCCCTGCGGTATACAATGGACACCACTGCAGCCAATCACTGGATTCAGTAGCAAGTGACTGCTGAGGCCAATGATTGGCTGCTGCCCTAATACGGAGCGCACGGGCACATCCTTACAGGGAGGATCGGCAAGCAGCGGGGATGAAATGGGTTAGTATGCATTCTTTTATTACTTTAGGACATTTTCTGGCTTAGGGGGCTGGTTTGAATAGACAATTCCTTCAATAAAAGACAGAATGTATAAATTGTTTATTTTTTGCCTTGTATGAAGAGTACAAACTCTATCAAATTGTACATTTGTAACTGTAAAATATTCCACAGTTGTGTATGGCAGATCTGACATTTTTGGAGTGAATTCCAGCACATTCAGGACTCTCATCCATTTGTTTCCTTTGGCATCCTAGAGTGCGTTATGTTATAGCACCAGGACAGTTCTCAAGACGAACGCCGCCAGGCATACTTGTAATGTGCTGCTGCGGTCACTGTCACCGCTACTGCTTGGATTAAGAGATGCCGTTGCTGGAATAGGGCTGGTCGTCTTTGTACTGAACTGGAAGTGGTAGGCCATTGCAGACAGGTTTGAGCTCTTTGGGGTGGTGATACTCTGTACCGCTGAGTTGTTCAGCATCGTTACCTAAAATATAATGATAACACATGAGTACAATTACTACGGCATTTTAAGAATTGGCATAATATATACATTGCCAACAATACAGGCTAATTTTCTATATGCACGGGCCAGCAAAGTTCATGATATTACTACCCTAACCGCTGTAGACTAAAGGCCGCTTACACTGGGAGGATCAGGTGTATTCTTGGGAATTACCGCTCCTACAAATACTCATTCTTGATAAATGGCCCATGTAAACAGAGCCACAAGTGGACTTACCTTCACTTGGGCAAGGGTTCATTTCACTGCTCTAGTCGTATATGAAAAATCCCTGGCAAATAGGCTGACTGGCAACACCCTCCCCCAGCAACTAATATGGTCAGGGTGCTCCCTTCTAGCTATGCCCCTGCTTGTAAATGTGCCACCAATCACCTGACAAATAAGTAAAATGTCACCTAATCACATTTGTGCGCTGCTCGACTTCACCCCCATCCTGGTTCTCTCTCTCTCAAAGTCTGCACTTCTCTGTGGCAGCGGGAGGAGGTTGGGGACTCCTGCCCAGGCCCCTGCAACTGCTGGCGAAATGTGCCCACCCAGTTCACTCCGGGACCTCTCTACCTTCTTCCGCACGGTGTGGGAAGCAGGGTCTCCCCTGGCGTATCACACCACCTCTGTGACCGCGGAGAGGGGCCTCAACCTGCCCAGCCCCTCAAACTGCTGGTGAGATGTGCCCACCCAATTCACTCCTGGGGCCTCTACCTTCTTCCGCAAGGTGTGGGAAACGGGGTCTGCCCTGGCGTATCACACCACCTCTGTGCCCGGGGAGAAGGGCCTCAACCTGCCCAGGCCCTGAAACTGCTGGCAGGATGCACCCACCCAGTTCACTCCGGGGGCCTCTCTACCTTCTTCCACAAGGTGTGGGAAACGGGGTCTCCTCTGGTGTATCACACCACCTCTGTGCCCGGGGAGAGGGGCCTCAACCTGCCCAGGCCCTGAAACTGCTGGCAGGATGCACCCACCCAGTTCACTCCTGGGGCCTCTCTACCTTCTTCCGCACAGTGTGGGAAACGGGGTCTCCCCTGGCATATCACACTATCTCTGCACCCGGGAAGAGGGGCCTCAACCTGCCCAGGCCCTGAAACTGCTGGCAGGATGCACCCACCCAGTTAACTCCGGGGGCCTCTCTACCTTCTTCCGCACGGTGTGGGAAACGGGGTCTCCCCTGGCGTATCAAACCACCTCTGTGCCCGGGGAGAGTGGCCTCAACCTGCCCAGGCCCTGAAACTGCTGGTGGGATGTGCCCACTCCATTCACTCCGGGGGCCTCTCTATCTTCTTCCGCACGGTGTGGGAAACGGGGTCTCCCCTGGAGTATCACACCTCCTTTGTGCCCGGGAAGAGGGGCCCCAACCTGCCCAGCCCCTGGAACTGCTGGTGGGATGTGCCCACCCAGTTCACTTCAGGGGCCTCTCTACCTTCTTCCGCAAGGTGTGTGAAACAGGGTTTCCCCTGGTGTATCACACCACCTCTGTGCCCGGGGAGAGGGGCCTCAACCTGCCCAACCCCTAGAACTGCTGGTAGGATGCGCCCACCCAGTTCACTCCGGGAGCCTCTCTACCTTCTTCCGCAAGGTGTGGGAAATGGGGTCTCCCCTGGCATTTCACACCACCTCTGTGCCCGGGGAGAGTGGATTAACCTGCCCAGGCCCTGGAACTGCTGGTGGGATGTGCCCACTCAGTTTACTCTGGGGGCCTCTCTACCTTCTTCTGCAAAGTGTGTGAAACGGGGTCTCCCCTGGCATATCACACCATCTCTGTGACCGGGAAGATGGGCCTCAACCTGCCCAGTCCCTTGAACTGCTGGTGGGATGTGCCCACCCAGTTCAATCTGGTGGCCTCTCTCCAGTCTTCCGCATGGTGTGGGAAATGGGGTCTCCCCTGGCGTATCACACCACCTCTGTAACCGGGGAGAGGGGCCTCAACGAGCCCAGCCCCTGAAACTGCTGGTGGGATCTGCCCACTCAGTTCACTCTGGGGGCCTCTCTACCTTCTTCCGCACGGTGTGGGAAACGGGGTCTCGCCTGGCGTATCACACCACCTCTGTAACCGGGGAGAGGGGCCTCAACCTGCCCAGCCCCTGAAACTGCTGGTGGGATGTGCCCACTCAGTTCACTCTGGGGGCCTCTCTAACTTCTTCCGCACGGTGTGGGAAACGGGGTCTCCCCTGGCGTATCAGACCATCTCTGTGACCCGGAAGATGGGCCTCAACCTGCCCAGCACCTGAAACTGCTGGCGGGATGTGCCCACTCAGTTCACTCCGGGGGCCTGTAACGGATCACCTGGCACCCCGACCGGGTACCTCCGTCGATAGATGCTCCTAGTGCTTTCCGAGGACTCCAAGCACTCCACTTGACACCGTACGCACTGCAGACCCCACGAACCGCCGCAGCTTGGTTGGGGTCTCACCGTCCTCCACCCACGCTGGAAGTACTACAAGGCTCCAGGCTCCAGTGGGTGAACCTCTCCTACAGCCAGAGAGCAGGAACACCCACCCGTATTTATGCAGGTCCCCATCTGGTGGACACGCCCCCAGGGGACCAGAATGGAGACTGCGACACACCGAACAGATACAACACATCCCCACAATGCATCATGGTTTCCTCCTCTCTCCCCCAGAGACAACCGAGGGATAATCCAATTATCTCTCAGGACAAAGGGGAGATCGCCAATACACATGTGGGGACAACAGGACAGAAATCACCATTTAAACACACAATGTCACACCCTCCCAGCAACCACAGACATTTAACATATTCCCAGATAGCTCAAGTCTGAGTGCATATCATTAGGTGAATGGCACTCAGACCACACGAATACAATTAAACTAGCCATCTGGGTACCCTCACATAACAAAATACAATTCCAAACACAGATTTAAGCTGTGCGGCCGGCCTGTCTTCTTTAAAGTTAGTATGGGCCATAATCCTGAGGCAGGAGGCTGGCAACCAGCCCCCTCCAAAACACAGTGGCGAGGTTGGTTTCGTCACACATCTCCCCCTCCCAGGGAAGACTAACCAGATACCTGACCTCACGGTCAGTACCTGAGTTAGTCTGGCAGTCCAACCACAACCCCATACTGGACCTGTTGAATTTTGGGGCCTGGCTCTGTTCTGTATGTCCCCAGCTGTTGAGTGGGCATCTGCGACTCCTTGCTGCCTTGTGGTTCTCCAGCTTGGAGCTGTAGGTACTCGGTGGGCAGAGGCCGACTGCGCTCTGCCCAGATGCCAGCTCTTCCGCTGGGGTCGCTTGTGGGGAGTCCGGCTCTGAAGAAGAGGATAGGGGAGGGCAGAGGCCGACTGCGCTCTGCCCAGATGCCAGCTCTTCCGCTGGGGTAGCCTGTGGGAAGTCCGGCTCTGGAGAAGAGGATAGGGGAGGGCAGAGGCCGACTGCGCTCTGCCCAGATGCCAGCTCTTCCGCTGGGATCGCTTGTGGGAAGTCCGGCTCTGAAGAAGAGGATAGGGGAGGGCAGAGGCCGACTGCGCTCTACCCAGATGCCAGCTCTTCCGCTGGGGTAGCCTGTGGGAAGTCCGGCTCTGGAGAAGAGGATAGGGGAGGGCAGAGGCCAACTGCGCTCTGCCCAGATGCCAGCTCTTCTGCTGGGGTAGGCTGTGGGAAGTCCGGCTCTGGAGAAGAGGAGAGGGGAGGGCAGAGGCCAGCGGCGCTCTGCCCTGATGCCAGCACTTCAGCTGGGGTGCATGGTGCCAACTCCTGTTGGGTAGTAAATGAACGATTAGGGCAGAGGCCAGCGGCGCTTTGCTCGGATGCCAGCTCTTCTGCTGGAGAGGGGTCAGTGGGGTTTAAAGCTGTACCCACTACCCTCAGTATTGGGCTGGGAGAGAGCTGTGGAGGGGGGCTATCACTTACCCCCTCCTGTGGATACCACATCTGCCTCTGGGGAGAGAAACCAACTGTCTCCTCTCCCGGTAGAGTATACTGCCGCAGGGTAGTGAGACCGGCTGTCTCCACTACCAGTGATTCTGGTACTCCCAGTGGCAGTTGGGGATCTGGGCCGCCTGCCCAGCCACCCTGTTGGGACGGTGGAGTGACTACGGTCCCATCTCCACCTGCCGACTGGGGTTCCTCCCAGTACCAGTCTATGAAGTCCCCTACCTCCACAGTTGGTGAGGAAGTAGGGGATACCTCAGCTGTGACTTGCCAGGGGTAGGGCTGCAGGTCTGGGCCTGGTATCCAACTGACTTGTATCTTGTGCTGGGCTTGAATGGAGCGAAACAACTGTTGATAATCTTGCTCCAGCTCCCACTCCCTTTGGACCAGAAAGTTCAGATCTGCCCCCACCCCACTAGTTGTAGGCCAATTGTGCAAGTCCCACCTGTATTCAGTAATGTCCCAAAATCTAGATTCTTCTGTGCTCCCAAAGTCAATGTCTTCAAAAGACTCCCACAATAACCCAGGGCAATTATATTCCTCACCTTCGGGCTTGGCGTACTCCTCTATCCATGGAGACTGTCGTACTGTGTCCCACCATAGTGCTTGGTAAGCGTCATCCAGCCAGGTTTCCTGCCATACCAGTGTCTCAAGCTCTGACACCCACTCCATCAATGGTTGCTCTCCCAGTAGAGGTAGTCGTAGCGCCAATCGCATTCGTAATCTCTGCTCCTCACTGGGAAGACTCTCACCCCTCCGACGCTGCACGTCCTCCAGGGCCTGGTGCCATACGCCTTTCCGCACGGCATCCCTGTAATCCGGGTGATCTTCCTCATTGAATGCTGTGCAGGAACCAACGGGATCCATATTGCTGTAGCCAGGGGCGCCGTACGGATACTAGCGTTGCCCTCAATATACTCCACGAACGGTGTCTCCGAGCTGCTTCTCCTCACACTAGGACGCCATCCCACTGCTGACACCAATGTAACGGATCACTTGGCCCCCCGACCGGGTACCTCCGTCGATAGATGCTCCTAGTGCTTTCCGAGGACTCCAAGCACTCCACTTGACACCGTACGCACTGCAGACCCCACGAACCGCCGCAGCTTGGTTGGGGTCTCACCGTCCTCCACCCACCCTGGACCCACTACAAGGCTCCAGGCTCCAGTGGGTGAACCTCTCCTACAGCCAGAGAGCAGGAACAGCTCTTACAAGAGCTAGTAGTTATGCCAGGGGAGTATAGCAAATCTTCAGCGTATAGCAATCCCCCAGTTTGATCCGTTATCCAAACACCAGTCTCAACATGATGAAGGATAAAACAGGAACACTTTATTGAGGGCTACCCGCCCGTATTTATGCAGGTCCCCATCTGGTGGACACGCCCCCAGGGGACCAGAATGGAGACTGCGACACACCGAACAGATACAACACATCCCCACAATGCATCATGGTTTCCTCCTCTCTCCCCCAGAGACAACCGAGGGATAATCCAATTATCTCTCAGGACAAAGGGGAGATCGCCAATACACATGTGGGGACAACAGGACAGGAATCACCATTTAAACACACAATGTCACACCCTCCCAGCAACCACAGACATTTAACATATTCCCAGATAGCTCAAGTCTGAGTGCATATCATTAGGCGAATGGCACTCAGACCACACGAATACAATTAAACTAGCCATCTGGGTGCCCTCACATAACAAAATACAATTCCAAAGACAGATTTAAGCTGTGCGGCCGGCCTGTCTTCTTTAAAGTTAGTATGGGCCATAATCCTGAGGCAGGAGGCTGGCAACCAGGGGCGGACTGGGCCGGGGGGCAGGGAGGCAATTGCCCCCCAGGCCTCCCTAAATTATCATTGCGACGCCTGAGCCGGCAGCACACGCTGCTGATGGAGGTAAGTATTTTTTTATTATTTTTTCTTCTTTGCGGAGATCTGTCACTATGGGGGGGGGGGGGGGGGGCGGAGATCTGTCACTATGGGGGGGAGATCTGGCAGTATAGGGTGCACTATAAGGGGAGCTGGCACTATGGGGCGCACTATAGGGGGAGCTGGCACTATGGGGGGCACTATAAGGGGAGCTGGCACTATGGGGCGCACTATAGGGGGAGCTGGCACTATGGGGGGGCCTATAGGGGGAGCTGGCACTATGGGGCGCACTATAGGGGGAGCTGGCACTATGGGGGGCACTGTAGGGGGAGCTGGCACTATGGGGGGCACTGTAGGGGGAGCTGGCACTATGGGGGGCCTATAGGGGGAGCTAGCACTATGGGGGGAGGGCTGGCACTATTGGGGGAGCTGGCACTATGGGGGCATTTCTTACTGGCACATTATGGGGGGGCACCATGGGGGAGAGGAGCACTATGGGGGTAACTGGGGGCTCTAAAGGGGCTTTTTTTTTTTATTATTGGCACATTCTGGGGGGCACTATAGGGGAGAGCAGCACTATGGGGCATCTGGTGCTATTATAGGGGCATTATTTGGGGGCACTATGGGGAAGTGGGGGCTCTAAAGGGGCCTTTTGTATTGGAACATTATGGGGGGCACTATGGCATTTGGTGGCACTAAGGGGGCATTTTTTACTGGCACATTATGGAAGGCACTATAGGGGAGAGCGGCACTATGGGGGAGTGGAGCACTATTGGGGCATATGGTGGCACTAAGAAGGGGCATTTTTTTACTGGTACATTGTGGGGGAGAGGAGCACTATAGGGGCATTATTACTACTAAGTGTGCTCTGGCAGAGAATTATTTCTATTGGTGGGATTTTGGGGAGCATTGTTACTTTGGGGGCACCCTGGCATAGTATCAGCTTAGCACAATTATTTTTGGGGGACATTATCATTATACTATTAGTGTCTGGGCGCAGTTATTTTTTAGAGCGCTGTGTGCCAATAATTGTTTAAGGGGGCACTATCTGTGTGGTAGTAGTATTTCCAGGCGGACTGTTTCTGCAGTATAGTATTGGGGGCATAGCGGGTACAGTATTGGGGGCACTATCTGTGTGGTAGTTTGTATTTCCAGGAGGACTGTTTCTGCAGTATAGTATTGGGGGTGGCAGGAAACTAATGTCTGTTTCTCAATCTCTGCAGAGAAGGGAGATGGCAGAAAAAATCATCATGGCGGTCTGGTCTGAATGGAGAAGATGAGGAAAGAGAACGTCTACAACAAAGGTGACATCACTGGATGTAAGAGGTATGTGGTGCTATGTAGGAGAGGAGATGCTCCGGCTCCTCCTCCTGCCATTTGCAGAAGGAGGATTCAGAACTGGGTGAGGATGACGAAAGGGGGCAGCAGGCCACGGGCGGGTGGCAGATGGTGGGGGGAACCACAGGCCTTGAGCAGGATCAGGGTAGGGAGGAGAGCGGAGGAGCTTCCTGGCTGTAGCTTGTTATATAAGCAGGCAGTGCAGCCAGGACGGCCTCCCCTCTCCGTATGATGTGTAGAGACAGGCCGCAACTATAAAATGTCAGCTGTACAGTGTGTGTTGGGAGTGGCCTATTATATGTAGGAGGGGCTTTTAATGATGGGCGGGGCTAAAAATGGGCCACTTGACTAGATTTGCCCCCCAGGACTAAGGCTGCCAGTCCTCCCCTGCTGGCAACCAGCCCCCTCCAAAACACAGTGGCGAGGTTGGTTTCGTCACAGGGCCCCTCTACCTTCTTCCGCACGGTGAGGGAAATGGGGTCTCCCCTGGCATATCACACCACCTCTGTGACAGGGGAGAGGGGCCTCAACCTACCCAGGGCCCTGCAACTGCTTGTGGGATGCGCCCACCCAGTTCGGCCTGGGGGCCTCTCTACCTTCTTCCGCAAGGTGTGGATAACAGGGTCTTTCCTGGCGTATCACACCACCTCTGTGCCCGTGGAGAGGGGAATTAACCTGCCCAGCCCCTGAAACTGCTGGTGGGATGTGCCCACTCAGTTTACTCCGGGGGCCTTGTGACGAAACCAACCTCGCCACTGTGTTTTGGAGGGGGCTGGTTGCCAGCCTCCTGCCTCAGGATTATGGCCCATACTAACATTAAAGAAGACAGGCCGGCCGCACAGCTTAAATCTGTCTTTGGAATTGTATTTTGTTATGTGAGGGCACCCAGATGGCTAGTTTAATTGTATTCGTGTGGTCTGAGTGCCATTCGCCTAATGATATGCACTCAGACTTGAGCTATCTGGGAATATGTTAAATGTCTGTGTTTGCTGGGAGGGTGTGACATTGTGTGTTTAAATGGTGATTTCTGTCCTGTTGTCCCCGCATGTGTATTGGCGATCTCCCCTTTGTCCTGAGAGATAATTGGATTATCCCTCGGTTGTCTCTGGGACAGAGAGGAGGAAACCATGATGCATTGTGGGGATGTGTTGTATCTGTTCGGTGTGTCGCAGTCTCCATTCTGGTCCCCTGGGGGCATGTCCACCAGATGGGGACCAGCATAAATACGGGCGGGTAGCCCTCAATAAAGTGTTCCTGTTTTATCCTTCATCATGTTGAGACTGGTGTTTGGATAACTGATCAAAACTGGGGGATTGCTATACGCTGAAGATTTGCTATACTCCCCTGGCATAACTACTAGCTCTTGTAAGAGCTGTTCCTGCTCTCTGGCGGTAGGAGAGGTTCACCCACTGGAGCCTGGAGCCTTGTCGGAGGTCCAGGGTGGGTAGGAGACGGTGAGACCCCAACCAAGCTACGGCGGTTCGTGGGGTCTGCAGTGCGTACGGTGTCAAGTGGAGTGCTTGGAGTCCTCGGAAAGCACTAGGAGCATCTATCGACGGAGGTACCCGGTCGGGGTGCCAGGCGATCCGTTACAGGCCTCTCTAACTTCTTCCACATGGTGTGGGAAACGGGGTCTCCCCTGGCGTATCACACCACCTCAGTGCCTGTGGGGAGGGGCCTTAACCTGCCCAGTCCCTGGAATTGCTGGTAGGATGCGCCCACCCAGTTCACTCCGGGAGCCTCTCTACCTTCTTCCGCAAGGTGTGGGAAATGGGGTCTCCCCTGGCGTTTCACACCACCTCTGTGCCCGGGGAGAGGGGATTAACCTGCCCAGCCCCTGGAACTGCTGGTGGGATGTGCCCACTCAGTTTACTCTGGGGGCCTCTCTACCTTCTTCTGCAAAGTGTGTGAAACGGGGTCTCCCCTGGTATATCACACCATCTCTGTGACCGGGAAGATGGGCCTCAACCTGCCCAGTCCCTTGAACTGCTGGTGGGATGTGCCCACCCAGTTCACTCTGGTGGCCTCTCTCCAGTCTTCTGCATGGTGTGGGAAATGGGGTCTCCCCTGGCGTATCACACCACCTCTGTAACCGGGGTGAGGGGCCTCAATGAGCCCTGCCCCTGAAACTGCTGGTGGGATCTACCCACTCAGTTCACTCTGGGGGCCTCTCTACCTTCTTCCGCACGGTGTGGGAAACGGGGTCTCGCCTGGCATATCACACCACCTCTGTGACGGGGGAGAGGGGCCTCAACCTGCCCAGCCCCTGAAACTGCTGGTGGGATGTGCCCACTCAGTTCACTCTGGGGGCCTCTCTACCTTCTTCCGCACGGTGTGGGAAACGGGGGCTCCCCTGGCGTATCAGACCACCTCTGTGACCGGGAAGATGGGCCTCAACCTGCCCAGCACCTGAAACTGCTGGCGGGATGTGCCCACTCAGTTCACTCCGGGGGCCCCTCTACCTTCTTCCGCACGGTGAGGGAAATGGGGTCTCCCCTGGCATATCACACCACCTCTGTGACCGGGGAGAGGGGCCTCAACCTACCCAGGGCCCTGCAACTGCTTGTGGGATGCGCCCACCCAGTTCGGCCTGGGGGCCTCTCTACCTTCTTCCGCAAGGTGTGGATAACAGGGTCTTTCCTGGCGTATCACACCACCTCTGTGCCCGTGGAGAGGGGAATTAACCTGCCCAGCCCCTGAAACTGCTGGTGGGATGTGCCCACTCAGTTTACTCCGGGGGCCTTTCTACCTTCTTCCACACATGTGGGAAACGGGGTCTCCCCTGGCGTATCACACCACCTCTGTGCCTGTGGGGAGGGGCCTTAACCTGCCCAGCCCCTGGAACTGCTGGTGGGATGCGCCCACCCAGTTTACTCCGGGAGCCTCTCTACCTTTTTCCGCAAGGTGTGTGAAATGGGGTATCCCCTGGCGTATCACACCACCTCTGTGCCCGGGGAGAGGGGCCTCAACCTGCCCAGGCCCTGAAACTTCTGGCAGGATGCACCCACCCAGTTCACTCCGGGGGCCTCTCTACCTTCTCCCGCACGGTGCGGGAAATGAGGTATCCCTTGGCGTATCAGACCATCTCTGTGCCCAGGGAGAGGGGCCTCAACCTGCCCAGCCCCTCCAACTGCTGGTGGGATGTTCCCACTCAGTTCACTCCGGGGGCCTCTCTACCTTCTTCCGCAAGGTGTGGGAAATGGGGTCTCCCCTGGTGTATCACACCATCTCTGTGCCCGGGGAGAGGGGCCTCAACCTGCCCAGGCTCTGAAACTGCTGGCAGGATGCACCCACCCAGTTCACTCCGGGGGCCTCTCTACCTTCTTCCGCACGGTGTGGGAAACGGGGTCTCCCCTGGCGTATCACACCACCTCTGTGCCCGGGGAGAGGGGCCTCAACCTGCCCAGGCCCTGAAACTTCTGGCAGGATGCACCCACCCAGTTCACTCCGGGGGCCTCTCTACCTTCTCCCGCACGGTGCGGGAAATGAGGTATCCCTTGGCGTATCAGACCATCTCTGTGCCCAGGGAGAGGGGCCTCAACCTGCCCAGCCCCTCAAACTGCTGGTGGGATGTTCCCACTCAGTTCACTCCGGGGGCCTCTCTACCTTCTTCCGCAAGGTGTGGGAAATGGGGTCTCCCCTGGTGTATCACACCATCTCTGTGCCCGGGGAGAGGGGCCTCAACCTGCCCAGGCTCTGAAACTGCTGGCAGGATGCACCCACCCAGTTCACTCCGGGGGCCTCTCTACCTTCTTCCGCACAGTGTGGGAAACGGGGTCTCCCCTGGCGTATCACACCACCTCTGTGACCGGGGAGACGGGCCTCAACCTGCCCAGGCCCTGAAACTGCTGGTGGGATGCGCCCACCCAGTTCACTTCGGGAGCCTCTCTACCTTCTTCTGCAAGGTGTGGGAAATGGGGTCTCCCCTGGCGTTTCACACCACCTCTTTGCCCAGGGAGAGGGGCCTCAACCTGCCCAGCCCCTGGAACTGCTGGTGGGATATACCCACTCAGTTCACTCCTGGGGCCCCTCTACCTTCTCCCGCACAGTGTGGGAAGCGGGGTCTCCCCTGGCGTATCACACCATCTCTGTGACCGGGAAGATGGGCCTCAACCTGCCCAGCCCCTGAAACTGCTGGCAGGATGCACCCACCCAGTTCACTCCGGGGGCCTCTCTACCTTCCTCCGCACAGTGTGGGAAACGGGGTCTCCCCTGGTGTTTCACACCACCTCTGTGCCCGGGGAGAGGGGCCTCAACCTGCCAAGCCCCTGAACCTGTTGGTGGGATGTGCCCACTCAGTTCACTCCAGGGGCCCCTCTACCTTCTTCCGCACGGTGTGGGAAACGGGGTCTCCCCTGGCGTATCACACCACCTCTGTGCCCGGGGAGAGGGGCCTTAAACTGCCCAGGCCCTGAAACTGCTGGCGGGATGCGCCCACCCAGTTCACTCCGGGGGCCTCTCAACCTTCTTCTGCAAGGTGTGTGGAACGGGGTCTCCCCTGGCGTTTCACACCACCTCTGTGCCCGGGGAGAGGGGCCTCAACCTGCCAAGCCCCTAAAACTGCTGGCAGGATGCACCCACTCAGTTCACTCCGGGGGCCCCTCTACCTTCTTCCGCACTGTGTGGAAACGGGGTCTTCCCTGGCGTATCAGACCATCTCTGTGACCGGGGAGAGGGGCCTTAACCTGCCCAGCCACTGGAACTGCTGGCGGGATGCGCCCATCAGGTTCACTCTTATCCCAGTTCTCTCTTTCAAAATGCCTCAATGGGCCTAACTTTAAAGCAGTGTAACATGTTCACTTGTGAGCCTGATCCTGAATAAACAATCTAAAAAAAAGGCCTGTGGCCCTTTGGGCTCTTGGGTAGACAGCTGAAAATGCGATTCATTTTTTGGAACTGTGGTAGCTTGACTGCTTAATGTTTTTGCCATCCCAGTAATATAGTTGCCTTTGACTAGAATTTATGGACCTATGTGCATAAATGCTGGGATTCAGCTGGGCAAAAATAGCTGCACGCAATGGTTTTTGTCCTCCAAATCCCAGCTTTTATCCAGGGGAGAGGCTGGATCCCGTTATAGTCAATGATGCCACCATAAGTCTCTGTATGTTCCAGACAATTTGTCTGCTTCCTGTAATCCTATGCTCCTTTCCCATTACAATGTGCCCTTTTTTCATAATAGGTGTAGAAACTTTTTTAAACCTAGATGTGGCAAACTGATTTTTTTGCTTCATTTTATGTCAAAATCACAGAAGTAAATGTGGACTAATATAAGACTAAAAATACATGTATGTTTGGCCATATATGAGGGCAGGTTCAGCCAACAGCTATCTGAAGTGTATGTGCAGCCTTAGGCCCAATACCTTTCTATATGGAATGACCCAGTAGATCAGTGCTAAGAGTAAAAGGATTCATATCTACCATTAAGGGTTAATGTACTTTATATTCTTTGTGTGTGATCCCGAGAGCTGTAGAGGGGAGGCTCATCATGTCCCCATCTGAGGGATGAGCTAGTGTAGCCTGATTGCATCAGCCCATAAATCTGGCCTACGCATACACAGTGTGAGGAGCTGCATGCGCCTGCGCAGTGTGAGACCTTCTAAGAGTTTCCTCATCCCTACATGCTGAGGACAGATGGCAGACTTCTGAGAGAAGGAAGCAAAGAATATATAGACTGTCCATGGGACTCGGCGTGATAGAATAGGTAATGCTTGGATATGGCTATGGAGTTTGTTGCATGTGGAGAGGGTATATTGCTTTGGTGCCCACCCGACCTGCACCCAGCGTGACAATTGAAGTGCTGACTGAAGGGAATCCATAATCTTCAGATATGTAGAAACTTATTCTGTTTTAGCAAAGTTTCTGTTCTCTGTAAAATGAAACTTATCTCTTTGGCACTACGCCCAGATGTTTCCCCCAAATATGGAAGTTCCGCTTTTTGCTCTATTTGCCTGTAGGATAGAACGTGTTGAGCTATGATAGATTGAATAAATAAATTATGTTGATATGCTAATATGGGGGCGTAAACCCCTCTATATAATCTGTGTGCACTAATAATAAACTTTAGAGCGTTCATTCAGTACATCATTGTTGTGTCTGTTATTCCTTACTGAGTGAAGCGCTCTCCTGACGTCAGAACAAGACTCAAACCAAGCCGATACTAGAAGTTCGGTACCAGGGGTACCAAGTGGGACGGAGATTTCCTATCGCTGACTGAGAGAGATTTGCACACCTGTGGTCAATTTGGGAAGCTTGTAAAGTGTTTAGAGAGAGAGCGCACTACCATCATTCCTGCCTATACACGGCCATTGGTAAATGCAAGCTCTGTGAAATACCTCAGAATTGTGCCTGTGTGCACGTACTGCCTCACCCAGCATCCACAGTATAGAGACTGTTCCTTATTATCACTAAACTGGGTCTGGTCATTGTCCCCATTACTGGCCTCCTGCCTTGCATTCTGATAGCTATACACCATCAAGGGCACCACTGGCGTAGCTACAGGGGGCGCAGCTGCCACCGGGCGCCCTTGCCAGTGGTGCTGTGTATTTCCCTTTATAGGATGCTTATGAAGAGAACACTAGTGAGCGCTTCCATTATGAGCGCTCTACTTACCCCTCCTCCATGCTTGCTGTTCTCAGGGCCCGCCCCGAGAAGAGAGCCTGGGAGACCGCTGGACATGGAGAGTGGTGGCAGAGCAGGAGAGGTAAGTTAATTTATTTATTTTGAAGTCTGATCTGAGGTCTGATATGAGGTGTCTAGAGGTGTCTAATTGGTGTCTGGAAGTCTAGTGGAGGTCTGATATGGGAGTTTGGAGGTCTCATAGGGGTCTGATTGGGGGTCTGGAGGTCTAATGGGGGTCTAGTCTGAGGTCTAATATGGGTCTGGAGGTCTGTTCCGATATGGGAGTCTGGAGGTCTAACGTAGTCTGATATGGGAGTCTGGTCTGGAGGTCTGATATAGAGGTTCTGAAGGTCTAATGGGGGTCTGGTCTGAGGTCTGATATGGGGGTTCTGACATGGAGGTCTGATACATTGGGGTCTGATCTGAGGTCTAAAACTGGGTTCTAATATGGATTATGAGATAGAGGTCTAAAGGGGGTCTGGTCTGAGATGGGGGGGTCTCATGAGGTTTGATATGGGGGTTTGATCTGAAAAGTAAGGGGGTATTTTTGTAGTGGTGCACTATCTGTGTGGTACCAGTATTTTCAGGGGAACTGTTTCTGCAGGATAGTATTGGGGGGCAGAGCGGGCACAGTATTGGGGGTGGCAGGATGGGGTGTTGAGAAGGTGGAGAGTATGATGGAAAAGTAGGAAACTAAGGACGACCCACGGCTGAAAGAAGTCACCATGGCGGTCTGGTCTAAAAGGACAAGATGAGGAAAGAGACCATCTACATCAGAGGAGACGCTACTGGAGGTAAGAGGTACGTATGTGGGGCTGTATTACCAGGCATGGGATTCAGCCAGTTCTCCAGATCCGGTTGTTAAAATGACAACTGGATCAGAGAACGGCGTTACCGGCCGAATCCTGACCCAGTGCTCTGGCGGCGGCAGGGCAGCTGGAGATGTTCACTTCCATTGCTTCGCGCACCACTGATAGTTTAGCTGCTTAGTTGGGTGGTATGTGTGTGTAGTGTATATATAGAGTATTTATGTATGTGTACCATGTATATGGTGTATTTATGTGTATGTGGGTTGCATATATATGGTCTTTGTATAAGTAAACGTGTCGTGACGCCGCGTGTCTGCCTTGAGTCTGTATATTACCCTGTATGTTCTGTAGAGCTGTATGTAAGGTTTTCCAAGCATGTCTTTAAAAGGGCTTTTCCCAGATGAGCGCTGCCTTCTCTGCTCTGTTTACCTGCTCACCACTGCATATAAGTGCTGCCTTCTCTGCTCTGTTTACCTGCTCACCACTGCATATGAGCGCTGCCTACTCTGCTCTGTTTACCTGCTCACCGCTGCATATGAGCGCTGCCTTCTCTGCTCTGTTTACCTGCTCACCACTGCATATGAGCGCTGCCTTCTCTGCTCTGTTTACCTGCTCACCACTGCATATGAGCGCTGCCTTCTCTGCTCTGTTTACCTGCTCACCACTGCATATGAGCGCTGCCTTCTCTGCTCTGTTTACCTGCTCACCACTGCATATAAGTGCTGCCTTCTCTGCTCTGTTTACCTGCTCACCACTGCATATGAGCGCTGCCTTCTCTGCTCTGTTTACCTGCTCACCGCTGCATATGAGCGCTGCCTTCTCTGCTCTGTTTACCTGCTCACCACTGCATATGAGCGCTGCCTTCTCTGCTCTGTTTACCTGCTCACCACTGCATATGAGCGCTGCCTTCTCTGCTCTGTTTATCTCCTCACCACTGCATATGAGCGCTGCCTTCTCTGCTCTGTTTACCTGCTCACCACTGCATATGAGCGCTGCCTTCTCTGCTCTGTTTACCTGCTCACCACTGCATATGAGCGCTGCCTTCTCTGCTCTGTTTACCTGCTCACCACTGCATATAAGTGCTGCCTTCTCTGCTCTGTTTACCTGCTCACCACTGCATATGAGCGCTGCCTTCTCTGCTCTGTTTATCTGCTCACCACTGCATATGAGCGCTGCCTTCTCTGCTCTGTTTACCTGCTCACCACTGCATATGAGCGCTGCCTTCTCTGCTCTGTTTACCTGCTCACCACTGCATATGAGCGCTGCCTTCTCTGCTCTGTTTACCTGCTCACCACTGCATATAAGTGCTGCCTTCTCTGCTCTGTTTACCTGCTCACCACTGCATATGAGCGCTGCCTTCTCTGCTCTGTTTACCTGCTCACCACTGCATATGAGCGCTGCCTTCTCTGCTCTGTTTATCTGCTCACCACTGCATATGAGCGCTGCCTTCTCTGCTCTGTTTACCTGCTCACCACTGCATATGAGCGCTGCCTTCTCTGCTCTGTTTACCTGCTCACCACTGCATATAAGTGCTGCCTTCTCTGCTCTGTTTACCTGCTCACCACTGCGTATGAGCGCTGCCTTCTCTGCTCTGTTTACCTGCTCACCACTGCATATAAGTGCTGCCTTCTCTGCTCTGTTTACCTGCTCACCACTGCATATGAGCGCTGCCTTCTCTGCTCTGTTTACCTGCTCACCACTGCATATGAGCGCTGCCTTCTCTGCTCTGTTTACCTGCTCACCACTGCATATGAGCGCTGCCTTCTCTGCTCTGTTTATCTGCTCACCACTGCGCATGAGCGCTGCCTTCTCTGCTCTGTTTATCTGCTCACCACTGCATATGAGCGCTGCCTTCTCTGCTCTGTTTATCTGCTCACCACTGCATATGAGCGCTGCCTTCTCTGCTCTGTTTACCTGCTCACCACTGCATATGAGCGCTGCCTTCTCTGCTCTGTTTACCTGCTCACCACTGCATATGAGCGCTGCCTTCTCTGCTCTGTTTACCTGCTCACCACTGCATATGAGCGCTGCCTTCTCTGCTCTGTTTATCTGCTCACCACTGCGTATGAGCGCTGCCTTCTCTGCTCTGTTTACCTGCTCACCACTGCATATGAGCGCTGCCTTCTCTGCTCTGTTTACCTGCTCACCACTGCATATGAGCGCTGCCTTCTCTGCTCTGTTTACCTGCTCACCACTGCATATGAGCGCTGCCTTCTCTGCTCTGTTTACCTGCTCACCACTGCATATGAGCGCTGCCTTCTCTGCTCTGTTTATCTGCTCACCACTGCATATGAGCGCTGCCTTCTCTGCTCTGTTTATCTGCTCACCACTGCATATGAGCGCTGCCTTCTCTGCTCTGTTTACCTTCTCACCACTGCATATGAGCGCTGCCTTCTCTGCTCTGTTTACCTGCTCACCACTGCATATGAGCGCTGCCTTCTCTGCTCTGTTTACCTGCTCACCACTGCATATGAGCGCTGCCTTCTCTGCTCTGTTTATCTGCTCACCACTGCATATGAGCGCTGCCTTCTCTGCTCTGTTTACCTGCTCACCACTGCATATGAGCGCTGCCTTCTCTGCTCTGTTTACCTGCTCACCACTGCATATGAGCGCTGCCTTCTCTGCTCTGTTTACCTGCTCACCACTGCATATGAGCGCTGCCTTCTCTGCTCTGTTTATCTGCTCACCACTGCATATGAGCGCTGCCTTCTCTGCTCTGTTTATCTGCTCACCACTGCATATGAGCGCTGCCTTCTCTGCTCTGTTTACCTGCTCACCACTGCATATGAGCACTGCCTTCTCTGCTCTGTTTATCAGCTCACCACTGCGTATGAGCGCTGCCTTCTCTGCTCTGTTTACCTGCTCACCACTGCGTATGAGCGCTGCCTTCTCTGCTCTGTTTACCTGCTCACCACTGCGTATGAGCGCTGCCTTCTCTGCTCTGTTTATCTGCTCACCACTGCGTATGAGCGCTGCCTTCTCTGCTCTGTTTATCTGCTCACCACTGCGTATGAGCGCTGCCTTCTCTGCTCTGTTTACCTGCTCACCACTGCATATGAGCGCTGCCTTCTCTGCTCTGTTTACCTTCTCACCACTGCATATGAGCGCTGCCTTCTCTGCTCTGTTTACCTTCTCACCACTGCATATGAGCGCTGCCTTCTCTGCTCTGTTTACCTTCTCACCACTGCATATGAGCGCTGCCTTCTCTGCTCTGTTTACCTGCTCACCACTGCATATGAGCGCTGCCTTCTCTGCTCTGTTTATCTGCTCACCACTGCATATGAGCGCTGCCTTCTCTGCTCTGTTTATCTGCTCACCACTGCATATGAGCGCTGCCTTTTCTGCTCTGTTTACCTGCTCACCACTGCATATGAGCGCTGCCTTCTCTGCTCTGTTTACCTGCTCACCACTGCATATGAGCACTGCCTTCTCTGCTCTGTTTATCTGCTCACCACTGGGTATGAGCGCTGCCTTCTCTGCTCTGTTTATCTGCTCACCACTGCATATGAGCGCTGCATTCTCTGCTTTTTTTATCTGCTCACCACTGTGTGACGAAACCAACCTCGCCACTGTGTTTTGGAGGGGGCTGGTTGCCAGCCTCCTGCCTCAGGACTATGGCCCATACTAACTTTAAAGAACACAGGCCGGCCGCACAGCCTAAATCTGTCTTTTGAATTGTATTTTGTTATGTGAGGGTACCCAGATGGCTAGTTTAATTGTATTCGTGTGGTCTGAGTGCCATTCGCCTAATGATATGCACTCAGACTTGAGCTATCTGGGAATATGTTAAATGTCTGTGGTTGCTGGGAGGGTTTGACATTGTGTGTTTAAATGGTGATTTCTGTCCTGTTGTCTCCACATGTGTATTGGCGATCTCCCCTTTGTCCTGAGAGATAATTGGATTATTCCTCGGTTGTCTCTGGGGCAGAGAGGAGGAAACCATGATGCATTGTGGGGATGTGTTGTATCTGTCCTGTGTCGCAGTCTCCATTCTGGTCCCCTGTGGGCGTGTCCACCAGATGGGGACCTGCATAAATACGGGCGGATAGCCCTCAATAAAGTGTTCCTGTTTTATTCTTCATCATGTTGAGACTGGTGTTTGGATAACTGATCAAACTGGGGGATTGCTATACGCTGAAGATTTGCTATACTCCCCCTGCATAACTACTAGCTCTTGTAAGAGCTGTTCCTGCTCTCTGGCTGTAGGAGAGGTTCACCCACTGGAGCCTGGAGCCTTGTCGTAGGTCCAGCGTGGGTGGAGGATGGTGAGACCCCAACCAAGCTGCGGCGGTTTGTGGGGTCTGCAGGGCGTACGGTGTCAAGTGGAGTGCTTGGAGTCCTTGGAAAGCACTAGGAGCATCTATCGACGGAGGTACCCGGTCGGGGTGCTAGGAGATCCGTTACATTGGTGGCAAGCAGTGGGATGGCGTCCTAGTGTGAGGAGAAGCAGCTCGGAGACACCGTTCGTGGAGTATATTGAGGGCAACGCTAGTATCCGTACAGCGCCCCTGGCTACAGCAGGATGGAATCGGCTAGTCTTCGAACAGCGTTCCACTACGAGGAGGATGATGACCCGGACTGGAGATATGCAGTCCGGAAAGGCGTCTGGCACGAGGCCCTGGAAGATGTACAGCGTCGGCGGGGCGAGTGTCTCCCCAGTGAGGAGCAGCAGTTGCGGATGCGAGTGGCCCTGCGAATGCCCCTTCTGGGAGAGGAGCCCCTGAATGAGTGGTTGACAGAACTGGAGAGCCTGGTATGGAAGGAGCTTTGGCTAGATGCAGATGAACAGCCTCACCTTCCACAAGCAGCCGGAGATACCGGGAAAAGGGGAACACAAGCCCCTCTGCATGGGCGCAGATGAGACCGCGGGCTCGGTGCCAGTCCTACAGGGATGCTGGACAGTCGGTCCAGATCCCCATCCATCTCCGCAGGGATACCAGGAGGAGGAGGTAAGCGAGCCCTCCCCTTCCCAGCTACTTCCCAGCTACTTCTGTCCTGTTGTCTCCACATGTGTATTGGCGATCTCCCCTTTGTCCTGAGAGATAATTGGATTATTCCTCGGTTGTCTCTGGGGCAGAGAGGAGGAAACCATGATGCATTGTGGGGATGTGTTGTATCTGTCCTGTGTCGCAGTCTCCATTCTGGTCCCCTGTGGGAGTGTCCACCATAAATACGGGCGGGTAGCCCTCAATAAAGTGTTCCTGTTTTATCCTTCATCATGTTGAGACTGGTGTTTGGATAACTGATCAAACTGGGGGATTGCTATACGCTGAAGATTTGCTATACTCCCCTGGCATAACTACTAGCTCTTGTAAGAGCTGTTCCAGCTCTCTGGCTGTAGGAGAGGTTCACCCACTGGAGCCTGGAGCCTTGTCGTAGGTCCAGCGTGGGTGGAGGACGGTGAGACCCCAACCAAGCTGCGGCGGTTCGTGGGGTCTGCAGGGCGTACGGTGTCAAGTGGAGTGCTTGGAGTCCTTGGAAAGCACTAGGAGCATCTATCGACGGAGGTACCCTGTCGGGGTGCTAGGAGATCCGTTACACACTGCATATGAGCGCTGCCTTCTCTGCTCTGTTTACCTGCTCACCACTGCATATGAGCGCTGCCTTCTCTGCTCTGTTTACCTGCTCACCACTGCATATGAGCGCTGCCTTCTCTGCTCTGTTTACTTGCTCACCACTGCATATGAGCGCTGCCTTCTCTGCTCTGTTTACCTGCTCACCACTGCATATGAGCGCTGCCTTCTCTGCTCTGTTTACCTGCTCACCACTGCATATGAGCGCTGCCTTCTCTGCTCTGTTTATCTGCTCACCACTGCATATGAGCGCTGCCTTCTCTGCTCTGTTTATCTGCTCACCACTGCATATGAGCGCTGCCTTCTCTGCTCTGTTTACCTGCTCACCACTGCATATGAGCGCTGCCTTCTCTGCTCTGTTTACCTGCTCACCACTGCATATGAGCGCTGCCTTCTCTGCTCTGTTTACCTGCTCACCACTGCATATGAGCGCTGCCTTCTCTGCTCTGTTTACCTGCTCACCACTGCATATGAGCGCTGCCTTCTCTGCTCTGTTTACCTGCTCACCACTGCATATGAGCGCTGCCTTCTCTGCTCTGTTTACCTGCTCACCACTGCATATGAGCGCTGCCTTCTCTGCTCTGTTTACCTGCTCACCACTGCATATGAGCGCTGCCTTCTCTGCTCTGTTTACCTGCTCACCACTGCATATGAGCGCTGCCTTCTCTGCTCTGTTTACCTGCTCACCACTGCATATGAGCGCTGCCTTCTCTGCTCTGTTTACCTGCTCACCACTGCATATGAGCGCTGCCTTCTCTGCTCTGTTTACCTGCTCACCACTGCATATGAGCACTGCCTTCTCTGCTCTGTTTATCTGCTCACCACTGCATATGAGCGCTGCCTTCTCTGCTCTGTTTACCTGCTCACCACTGCATATGAGCGCTGCCTTCTCTGCTCTGTTTACCTGCTCACCACTGCATATGAGCGCTGCCTTCTCTGCTCTGTTTACCTGCTCACCACTGCATATGAGCGCTGCCTTCTCTGCTCTGTTTACCTGCTCACCACTGCATATGAGCTCTGCCTTCTCTGCTCTGTTTACCTGCTCACCACTGCATATGAGCTCTGCCTTCTCTGCTCTGTTTACCTGCTCACCACTGCATATGAGCGCTGCCTTCTCTGCTCTGTTTACCTGCTCACCACTGCATATGAGCGCTGCCTTCTCTGCTCTGTTTACCTGCTCACCACTGCATATGAGCGCTGCCTTCTCT
Organism: Bufo gargarizans; assembly: GCF_014858855.1. Classification (NCBI taxonomy): domain Eukaryota; kingdom Metazoa; phylum Chordata; class Amphibia; order Anura; family Bufonidae; genus Bufo; species Bufo gargarizans. The sequence goes on from NC_058085.1 coordinate 15,688,379, forward strand.
GCTCTGTTTACCTGCTCACCACTGCATATGAGCGCTGCCTTCTCTGCTCTGTTTACATGCTCACCACTGCATATGAGCGCTGCCTTCTCTGCTCTGTTTACCTGCTCACCACTGCATATGAGCGCTGCCTTCTCTGCTCTGTTTACCTGCTCACCACTGCATATGAGCGCTGCCTTCTCTGCTCTGTTTACCTGCTCACCACTGCATATGAGCGCTGCCTTCTCTGCTCTGTTTACCTGCTCACCACTGCGTATGAGCGCTGCCTTCTCTGCTCTGTTTACCTGCTCACCACTGCATATGAGCGCTGCCTTCTCTGCTCTGTTTACCTGCTCACCACTGCATATAAGTGCTGCCTTCTCTGCTCTGTTTACCTGCTCACCACTGCGTATGAGCGCTGCCTTCTCTGCTCTGTTTATCTGCTCACCACTGCGTATGAGCGCTGCCTTCTCTGCTCTGTTTATCTGCTCACCACTGCATATGAGTGCTGCCTTCTCTGCTCTGTTTACCTGCTCACCACTGCATATGAGCGCTGCCTTCTCTGCTCTGTTTACCTGCTCACCACTGCATATGAGCGCTGCCTTCTCTGCTCTGTTTACCTGCTCACCACTGCATATGAGCGCTGCCTTCTCTGCTCTGTTTACCTGCTCACCACTGCATATGAGCGCTGCCTTCTCTGCTCTGTTTACCTGCTCACCACTGCATATGAGCGCTGCCTTCTCTGCTCTGTTTACCTGCTCACCACTGCATATGAGCGCTGCCTTCTCTGCTCTGTTTATCTGCTCACCACTGCATATGAGCGCTGCCTTCTCTTCCAAGAGCTGATTGGTGGAATGCCAGGGGTCGGACCCCCGCCAATCTGATATTGATGACCTATCCTGAGGAGAGGTCTTCAGTAGTAAAAAAGGACAACCCCTTTAACAGTAGGACTGGAGGGAAGGGGTTAGGTTGAGAATATGGCATGGTGGAGAGGGCATCGTTTCAGTTTTTGCCTCAGTCAGCAGAAAGGCTAGGTGCACCCCTGATTAGATCCATAACCAGGGGTGCAACTAGACTTTCTGCTGTCTCAGGAGAAAACTAAAACAGAGCCCAAACCCCCCAACGCCAAATTTATTAACCCAACCCTTTCCCTCCAGCTCTACTGTATATAAAAATATACTTAGAAAACATTACACACTGAGCTATAAAACATCCAGGGTAATACAGCGCCAAATACTGTGCCCACTGTGCTTTCCAATACTATACTGCAGAAACAGATAATCCTCCTTCCGCTGCCCCCCTCTTACCCCTACCTGGTGATGCCTGAGGCATTTGCCTCACCTCGCCTCATTGGTGGTGCACCCCTGTCCATAACGTCCCCAGATATGTAGCACATACATTGTGCAGATACATACAGACTACAGCAGGGGCATAGCTAAAGGCTCATGGGCCCTGGTGCAAGAGTTCAGCTTGGGCCCCCTTCCCTCAGTGCTTTGTGGCCAGGGGCAGGGAAGCACAGTCTTGGTGCTGCCTGAGACCAGAAAATGGGCACCCCTTCCCCCAACCCCTGCCATGCCAAATTGTCTTCTTATGCGGCAGAAGGGTCTTTGGGCCCCTTAGTGACTGCTACCTCAGCACCCCCTATAGCTACGCCCCTGGACAACAGAATTCGGAGAAATATTGTCATATTGCGTCCAGATAAGCAGCACATACAGTGCCTTGACAAAGTATTCATACCCCTTGAATGTTTCCCCATTTTTTCATGTTATACCCTGTTAAAGGGGATATTAATTATTGATATTTTGGGTAATGACAGTAATGAATATTCATGAATAGGCGTGAGTCGTCTGCTGATGACTCCGCCTATTTATACCTGTTGCCTTAGCTAATTTACTGAACTGCATGCGCTATACTACTACTATATACAAACCGGATTCCAAATAAGTTGGGACACTATACAAATCGTGAATAAAAACGGAATGCAACGATGTGGAGGTGCCAACTTCTAATATTTTATTCAGAATAGAACATAAATCACGGAACAAAAGTTCAAACTGAGAAAATGTTGAAAAATATGTTGAATCAGAATTTCATTGGTGTTAACAAATCCCCAAAAAGTTGGGACAAGGCCATTTTCACCACTGTGTGGCATCTCCCCTTCTTCTTACAACACTCAACAGACGTCTGGGGACCGAGGAGACCAGTTTCTCAAGTTTAGAAATAGGAATGCTCTCCCTGTAATAACCGGCGTCACGCAAAGGGAGGGAAAAGGGAAGGCCCTGCCCAAGGGAGAGGGAAAGGTGGTGACCCCTGACTCACCTTGTGGCTGGCACCTGACTGCCCTGACGTCCCTAGACGGGTTCCTCACCCGTACGCCGATCACGTGCCTAAACCCTGGCTTTCCCTAAGATCAGCCCTAGGTAGTGAACGGGGCGGTGGGATCACTAGTCCGCACCACTGACACTAACAGGAAAACACCAGGGAGAGGACAGACAATACAGACAAACACATAAACCCAGGTGGGCGACCACAGCAGACCACAAAGGCCCAACAGGGATCCAGAGGGTAACGTTCTAGAACAACAACCAGGGAACGCAGCAACAGAGCTCCAGTGGGTCAGTATAGAAGCCCAGGCAGGAAGCTCTATATCTGGCAACCAGATACGTGTGAGAGGGGAATATAAGGAGGTTGGGAGTGGTGGACAAGGAACAGCTGAGGAGAAGGAGCTACGGATCCCTGAGTGAGCCAAAAAGTGTTGAAAAGCAAACCCAGAAAGCTACCATAAAGAAACAGCCCTATCTTACATAGAGCGCGCAGCCAACCGCTGCGACTTCCTGACCCCGGGTATAACGGAGTCAGGCGTAGTTCTTGACACCCTCGTGACAGTACCCCCCTCTCTACGAGGGGCCTCTGGACACTCAGGACCAGGTCTCTCAGGATGAGAGGCATGAAAAGCCCGAACTAGCCTGTCGGCGTTTACCTCAGATGCAGGAACCCACATTCTTTCCTCGGGACCGTAACCTCTCCAATGCACCAGATATTGAAGAGAGCGGCGGACCCGACGAGAATTAACAATTTTGGATATCTGAAACTCTAGATTACCATCCACAACAACAGGAGGGGGTGGCAGCGGTGACGGTTCTAGAGGTGGAACATATTTCTTGAGTAACGACTTATGAAAGACTTTATGGATTTTAAAAGTCTGATGTAACTCCAGGCGAAAAGCCACAGGGTTGATGATGGCTACAATTTTGTAAGGGCCAATGAACCTAGGACCCAGTTTCCAAGAGGGAACCTTTAATTTAATATTCCTAGTAGACAACCACACATAGTCATTCACTCCTAGGTTCGGACCTGGCGACCGTCTCTTATCAGCCATGCATTTGTATTTACCTAAAATATTTTTCAAGTTAGCTTGCACCTTCTGCCATACCGATGAAAGAGATGACGAAAACCGTTCCTCTTCGGGAACCCCAGAAGACCCCCCCTCTTTGAAAGTACAGAATTGGGGATGAAAACCATATGCACCAAGAAATGGTGACTTGCCAGTGGATTCCTGACAGCGATTATTTATGGCAAACTCGGCTAACGGTAAATATGATGACCACACCTCTTGGTTTTCAGACACAAAACATCTTAGATATGTCTCCAGGTTTTGGTTGGTACGCTCAGTCTGTCCATTCGACTGAGGATGGAAAGCTGAGGAAAATGACAAGTGTTGGAAGCGCCCGACTGTATAGGGAGGGTGATTAGGGACTGATGGTCACCCCATCGCCCCTTTGCCCCCTCAGGGCATCCAGTGAGCTGGCCCCGCATGTTAATAGTTAAATAAGGTGGTAGATCAGGGGGCTGTTAAGGGTTAATTCTCTGGGAGACCCTCCTTAATCCTGTTAGGTTACATATACCCCTCCCCTGTTCCGGCACTTCCTCTTGCAAGTGGAAGCAAAATTGGTGAGGTTGCTCCCCCTTTTGCTCTGTCCACACCAAGTTTCCGCAGGAGATGCGGCCTCGAGGTCGTCCTGGCGAGTTTGCATGTGGAAAGTGAGGGGTTGACTGGCTCATTGCCGGCTTTCCCTGGCAGCCTCCTCCCCCCTGCTCCTATTCACAGGACTGGCCGGGAGCTGCTGCATTATGCAAGCAGCCCCAGCACTTTAAAAATGCGGCCGGCGGATACCCCCTCCTATTCACAGGACTGGCCGGGAGCTGCCGCATTATGCAAGCAGCCCCAGCACTTTAAAAATGCGGCTGGCGGATACCCCCTCCTATTCACAGGACTGGCCGGGAGCTGCCGAATTATGCAAGCAGCCTGTCGGGATTCGAACCTGTGACCAGCCACATCCCAGGCAGTAGACCTGCTTACTAGGCTACCATCCTCTCTGGACATTCCTCCCTGAAACCTATTATGTAACCTCAGTCTTGCCAAGCCTTGCTCATCACCCTTGATTCCCCACACCTGGTACTTCCCTATATAAGTCCAGCCCCTTGCACTCTAGCTTGCTGATTATTGAGCTCCTGAGCCTTGATCAAGCTTCTCCTCATCTGCTGCTCTTGCTACTACTGGAAGTCCACTGCTGACCAGGAATTGTCTACCGACTACTCTTCTGCTTTGCCCCTACCTACTGAACTGCTACCACCGTTGCCATCCGGATTGTCTGACCACGCTTACTGCCGCCTGCCCTGACCCACCGCCTGCCTACCGACTACTCTTCTGCTTTGTCCCTTCCTACTGAACTGCTACCACCGTTGCCATCCGGATTGTCCTACCACGCTTACTGCCGCCTGCCCTGACCCACCGCCTGCCTACCGACTACTCTTCTGCTTTGTCCCTTCCTACTGAACTGCTACCACCGTTGCCATCCGGATTGTCCGACCACGCTTACTGCCGCCTTCCCTGACCCACCGCCTGCCTACTGACTACGCCTCTGCCAGACTTCCTGCACCTACTACCTGCCTGCGGTCCTTGCCACTGTGCTCCACTCCTACCTCCAGCCAGCTGTCCTCTGACTCAGGTGAGCCTGTAGGACTGTTACAGAATAATCAGCCACACTATGGAGTCCGCAATGGCCACTCTGCGTAAGCAGGTCTCTGAACTTCAAGAATTTGGTACTACATATCAGGAGAAATTTGCCCAGCTCCAAGTCGTAGTCCAAAGCCAACAGAGCGAGATTATTGAACTACAGAGGCAACTCCTGGACGTCCGCGGCACGGCTGCAGACACCCGCATGCCACTCCCATCAAGATTCGGCGGTGACAGACGCCAGTATCGGGGGTTTCTAAACCAATGCCGCATCTATTTTCAGATGTACCCGGCCCCCTTCACCACCGAGAAAAAGAAGGTGCTATTCATGGTCAATCTCCTGACGGATGAAGCATTAGCATGGGCATCACCATACGTGGAGACTAACAGTCAGCTCCTGAACAACCTAAACAACTTCATCACCGCAATGAGCCAAGTCTTCGACGACCCCAACCGCTGTGCGACAGCCGAGGCGCGACTACATAGTCTGCGGCAAGGGAGACGCTCCGTCGCCGAATACACCGCTGAGTTTCGCCGTTGGGTCACGGACACCACCTGGAACCCAGCGGCACAGAGGAGCCAATTCCGGCGAGGCCTGTCCGAATTAATAAAGGACGAACTCGCCAGAGTTGAGGCCCCGGACGATCTGAATGACTTCATTCAGTTATGCATCCGGATAGATCAAAGACTCTCCGAGAGGAAGAAAGAAAGACTCTGGTCCTTGGACCACAGACCCACTTATTCCTTCTCTTCCACCGCCCAGCGCGACCCCCAGTCAGCAACTGAACCTATGCAGGTCGACGCTCTACGTAGGTCTCTATCCACAGCTAAGAAGGAGAGACGGCTGGCCGAAAATCTCTGCCTCTACTGTGGGGAGCCGGGTCATTTTGCCATCAAATGTCCTCATAAGATCCGAAAGACTATTGCCGTCACGGAACTAAAGGAGCAACCACAGACTCCAACCCCACCAGCAGCCCCTGAAAATAACAACACGGCGGCTCATGGATCCCACTTCATCGTCCCCATCCTCATCGAGATTGAGGGGCGACAACTCCCCTGTTCAGCGATGTTAGACTCCGGGGCGGGAGGCAACTTCATGGACCTAACCTTCGCCCGCGAAAAGAATATTCCACTGACAATCAAGGCAGCCCCCGTTGACCTGGAAACCGTCGACGGATCCCCACTCTCCTCGGGGCCGGCCACTCACGAGACCACCGAACTACAACTCCTCATAGAACCAGATCACCGTGAAAAGATCCACTTCTCTCTGATCGCCTCCCCGAAGTTCCCAGTGATCTTGGGCATCCCATGGTTGGCCACCCACAACCCCTCGGTGGACTGGGAAACCCGCTGCATACGATTCCCGTCCGAGTTCTGCTCGCTAAATTGCTCCCACAAACCCGTCCTTCCACCCGAAGACACCACCATCTCAAAACTATCCGTCAAGGATCTGCTACCCTCTCAATACCGCGAGTTCCAGGATGTCTGCGACAAGAAAAACGCAGACAAGCTGCCACCACACCGACCCTACGACTGCCCTATAGAACTGTTGCCCGGGGCCGAAATACCCTTTGGCAGTATCTACTCCCTCTCAGAGCCTGAACTCAAGGCTCTGAAAGAGTACCTGGACGAGGACCTGAGGAAGGGGTTCATCCGGCCCTCCACCTCCCCCGCGGGAGCCCCCTTTTTCTTCGTAGAGAAAAAAGACTCCTCCCTGCTGTAACGAACCCGTTTCCGCAGACAAGGGGTTAAGATCCGCTTAGACGATATGCCCCTTTCCGAGAGACAGGCACAGCTACTGCAGAACACCAACCTCCCGAACTGGATACAAAATAGCTCTCCAAACTGGAACCTCACAAGTAGCTGTCAGTCAGACGAACAGGAAAAGCGTATCCGTCAGCTTACACTCCTGGCAATCAGTCTCCAACAGCATACAGGGAATCCCCCAATAACGAGACAAGGCTCCGTGTTGAGGGTCAAGCAGTGATCTGAAGTGCTGGCACACCCAGCCTGGTTTTTATTACAGTTTTTGCAGATACAGGACAGATACAACATATCCCCACAATGCATCATGGTTTCCTCCCCTCTGTCCCGGAGACGACCGAACACAATCCAATTATCTCTCAGGACAAAGGGGAGATCACCAATACACATGTGGAGACAACAGGACAGGAATCACCACCCAAACACACAATGGCACACCCCCACAGCAAACACAGACATTTAACATATCCCCAGATAGCTCAAGTCTGAGTGCATATCATTAGGTGAATGGCACTCAGAATACACAAATACAATGATATTAGCTATCTGGGTGCCCTCACATAACATACAATTTAACCGAACGCATAATAACATAAAATACAATTCTACAGACAGATTTAAGCTGTGCGGCCGGTCTGTCTTCTCCTTTACAGTTACTATGGGCCATAATCCTGAGGCAAGAGGCTTTTAAACAGTCCTCTCCAAAACCCAGTGGCGAGGTTGGTTTCGCCACACATCTCCCCCCCCCCAGGGAAGACTAACCAGATACCTGACCTCACGCCGGTCGGTACCTGAGTTAGTCTGGCAGGCCACCCACAACAAAATACTGGACCTGCTGAATTTCGTAGCCTGTCTCTGTCCAGTGAATCCACCAAGGTTATATTGGTAGCTGGTACTCCCGGTCTCTGAGTGGAGGTTGCTTTGTGGGCAGGGATCAGCGGTACTCAGCCCTGGTGCCAGCGCTACCACGGAAGAAGCCTGGTTGGAGCCTGGTTGTTGGAGGGGGAGACCGACTGTCTCTACCCCCTGTGCTGTAAGTGCAGAGACCACGGTCCCATCTGCACTGTTGTGGGGCTTACTGTCTCCCCCTGGTGCGTTAAGCTGCCGCTGGGGAGAGGGGGTAGCGAGCTCCTCTCCCATACATACTTCCAGCCGCTGGGGAGAGTGACCGACCGCCTCCGCTCCCAATACAGTGTCCTGCTGCTGGGGAAAGGAGACTGGGCTCTCTATTCCCTGTAGGACACTCTGCCGCTGGGGGACAGGACCGACTGTCTCTGCCCCCTGTAACTCCGCCTGCCGCTGGGGAATGGAGACTCGGCTCCCAATTCCCAAAAAATCATGCTGCTGCTGGGGGGCAGGAACAACTACCTCTGCCCCCTGTAACTCAGCCTGCCGCTGGGGAGGGAGGCCGTTGCTCTCCTCTCCCTGCATTTCACACTGCCTTCCCGGCACATCACTCTGCTGCTGGGGGGCAGGAACAACTACCTCTGCCCCCTGTAACTCAGCCTGCCGCTGGGGAGGGAGGCCGCTGCTCTCCCCTCCCTGCACTTCACACTGCCTTCCCGGCACATCACTCTGCTGCTGGGGGGCAGGAACAACTACCTCTGCCCCCTGTAACTCAGCCTGCCGCTGGGGAGGGAGGCCGCTGCTCTCCCCTCCCTGCACTTCACACTGCCGCTGGGGAATGGAGAATGGGCTCCCACTGTCCCGCAACCGTAACTTCCGATGGAGGTCCACCCAACGTGGCAGCTGACCGTCACCTTCTGCCCGGTATAGTAGGGTCGTAGACACTAGATTCCTCACGAACTTCACGTATTTCTCACCTGGATTGGGTCCGAAGAAGTTCAGCCGCAACCACATCATACGGTCAAATTCCTCCACAGAGTATCTGTACTCCACTGCTGGTTCCATCCTGGTGCTTTTAGGGTCACTGTACTGAGACATGCGTTGCCCTTAAATTGTAGAATGCACAGAAATGGTGTCTCCTGTAGCTGTCCTTCTGGCTGTAGGAACGATCCCGCTGCTTGCCACCAATGCAACGGCACCGTTTCAGCAGACAAGGGGTTAAAGTCCGTTTAGGCGATATGCCCCTTTCCGAGAGACAGGCACAGCTACTGCAGAACACCAACCTCCCGAACTGGATACAAAATAGCACTCCAAACTGGAACCTCACAAGTAGCTGTCAGTCAGACGAACAGGAAAAGCGTATCCGTCAGCTTACACTCCTGGCAATCAGTCTCCAACAGCATACAGGGAATCCCCCAATAACGAGACAAGGCTCCGTGTTGAGGGTCAAGCAGTGATCTGAAGTGCTGGCACACCCAGCCTGGTTTTTATTACAGTTTTTGCAGATACAGGACAGATACAACATATCCCCACAATGCATCATGGTTTCCTCCCCTCTGTCCCGGAGACGACCGAACACAATCCAATTATCTCTCAGGACAAAGGGGAGATCACCAATACACATGTGGAGACAACAGGACAGGAATCACCACCCAAACACACAATGGCACACCCCCACAGCAAACACAGACATTTAACATATCCCCAGATAGCTCAAGTCTGAGTGCATATCATTAGGTGAATGGCACTCAGAATACACAAATACAATGATATTAGCTATCTGGGTGCCCTCACATAACATACAATTTAACCGAACGCATAATAACATAAAATACAATTCTACAGACAGATTTAAGCTGTGCGGCCGGTCTGTCTTCTCCTTTACAGTTACTATGGGCCATAATCCTGAGGCAAGAGGCTTTTAAACAGTCCTCTCCAAAACCCAGTGGCGAGGTTGGTTTCGCCACACCTGCGTCCCTGCATAGACTACAGAAAGCTTAACGACATAACTGTAAAAAACCGGTACCCGCTCCCACTGATTTCAGAACTCCTTGAGAGACTCCGGGCAGCGAAGATCTTCACTAAACTCGACTTTTGAGGGGCCTACAACCTCGTCCGAATCCGCCCTGGGGACGAATGGAAGACCGCCTTCCGGACACGTTATGGTCATTTCGAGTACCTGGTCATGCCTTTCGGACTCTGCAATGCTCCCGCCACCTTCCAGCACTTGATTAACGACGTCCTCAGGGACATGCTGGATCTGTTTGTAGTCGTTTACCTGGACGACATCTTGATCTTCTCTGAAGACCTCGAGCAGCACCGCGAACACGTCCGCAGGGTACTGCAGAGACTCCGACAGAACTCTCTCTATATCAAGCTAGAGAAATGCGAGTTTGAGCGAACCACCACTCAGTTCCTCGGATACATCATCTCCCCAGAGGGCCTAAGTATGGACCCGGGGAAGGTCCAAGCTGTGATGAACTGGCCCGTTCCGAAAAACGAGAAGGAGATACAAAGATTCATTGGCTTCGCCAACTTCTATCGGAAGTTTATCCGGAACTTCTCCAAGGTCATAGCACCAATCACCCAACTCACCAAGAAGGCAGTCCCCTTCTCCTGGACACCCGAGGCCCAGGAGGCCTTCACCAAGTTGAAACTCCTCTTCACTTCTGCCCCAATCCTAATCCACCCGAACCCCGAGCTCCCATTTACAGTCGAAGTGGATGCATCAGACTCCGCGGTGGGGGCAGTTTTGTCACAACGGACAGGGGAGAAGATGCTATTACACCCGTGCGCATATTTCTCCCGCCAGATGTCCCCGAGAAGAACTATGACATCGGGAGCAAAGAACTACTGGCAATCAAGGATGCCTTCTCTGAGTGGAGACACCTGCTGGAGGGAGCCACCAACCCCATAATCGTACTAACTGACCACAAGAACCTCGAGTTCATCCGCAGCACTAAGAGACTCTCAGCCAGACAGGCCAGATGGAGCCTATTCTTTTCCCGCTTCAACTTTCTCATCACCTATCGCCCAGGATCAAAAAACGGCAAGGCTGACGCCCTCTCCAGAATGTTTTCCGAGCCCTCACAGAGTAACAAGGGCCAAAATAACATCTTACCTGAGAGAAGGGTCGTAGGGGCCACCTACTCTAAAGAACTCCTGGGCACAATCAAAGAAGGATATGAAAATGACCCCTTCCTCGCCCACCCCACAGGGAATATCAGCCTTACGTTTAAGAACAGTCATTGGTTTCATCAGGACCTACAACTATATGTACCAGAAATCGCACGGCTCAAGGTGCTCAAACTCAACCATGACTCCAAGCTGGCCGGCCATTTTGGCACAAGAAAGACCCAGGAGCTTCTCTCCCGCTCCTTCTGGTGGCCAACATACAAGGAGGACATCAAGAGGTACATCTCCTCGTGCGCGGTCTGTGCCCGCAATAAGACTCCTCGTTCCTCTCCCGTGGGTCTGTTACAACCCCTCCCTATTCCCTCCCGCCCATGGGGCTCGATCTCCATGGACTTTGTGGTAGACCTTCCTCCTTCAAAAGGGATGAACACCATCCTGGTCGTGGTCGACCGTCTCACCAAGATGGCCCATTTCATCCCCTACAAAGGCATACCCACCGCCAAACAGACGGCCGATCTAATTCTCAGAGAGGTCTTCAGGCTGCATGGGATCCCGGACGACGTGGTCTCCGACCGAGGCGTACAATTTGCCTCAAAGTTCTGGAAGAACTTCTGCCTGGCGCTCGGGGTTAAAGTGAACCTGTCCTCTGCTTTCCACCCTCAGTCAAACGGGCAGACTGAGAGAACTAATCAGACCCTAGAGCAGTACCTACGCTGTTTCAGCTCCCACCTGCAGGATGACTGGCTTGACCATCTCCCCACGGCCGAGTTCGCCTACAACAATGCTGAGCACAGCTCAACCAAGCACAGCCCCTTCTTTGCTAACACAGGCTCGCACCCGGTGTTCATTCCCCACCTGCCCGTCGCTTCCACCCTCCCAGCAGTGGCCGAACGCCTAACAACCCTACAGGAGGCACAAAAGAACATTATAGACAACCTCCACCTCGCCCAGAGGCGTTTTAAACAGGGAGCAGACAGACGTCGCAAACCCACCCCGGGCTTCCATGTGGGAGACAAGGTGTGGCTGTCCACCAGGAACCTCAGATTGAAGGTCCCCTCCAAAAAGTTGGCCCAAAGATACATGGGTCCGTTCCCGATCACCGCACAAATCAATAAGGTCACGTTCCGGCTCGACCTTCCGGACTCCATTAGGGTGCACCCTGTCTTCCATTGCTCACTCCTCAAGCCATACGTGGAGAACACCTTCACAGGCCGCCACCACCACCCGTGAGGGTACAGGGTGAAGAAGAATACGTTGTCGCAAAGATCCTCGACTCCAGGATCCACTGGGGAAGACTACAATACCTAATTGGGTGGGAGGGTTACCCTCCCGAGGATAACTCCTGGGAGCCAGAAGAGAATGTCCACGCCCCCAGACTGGTAAAAGAGTTCCACCAACGGCACCCCGGTAAGCCTGCCCCTGCGGTGCCCGGAGGTCACCTTGGAAGGGGGGGAGTACTGTCAGGATTTGAACCTGTGACCAGCCACATCCCAGGCAGTAGCCCTGCTTACTAGGCTACCATCCTCTCTGGACATTCCTCCCTCAAACCTATTATGTAACCTCAGTCTTGCCAAGCCTTGCTCATCACCCTTGATTCCCCACACCTGGTACTTCCCTATATAAGTCCAGCCCCTTGCACTCTAGCTTGCTGATTATTGAGCTCCTGAGCCTTGATCAAGCTTCTCCTCATCTGCTGCTCTTGCTACTACTGGAAGTCCACTGCTGACCAGGAATTGTCTACCGACTACTCTTCTGCTTTGCCCCTACCTACTGAACTGCTACCACCGTTGCCATCCGGATTGTCTGACCACGCTTACTGCCGCCTGCCCTGACCCACCGCCTGCCTACCGACTACGCCTCTGCCAGACTTCCTGCACCTACTACCTGCCTGCGGTCCTTGCCACTGGGCTCCACTCCTACCTCCAGCCAGCTGTCCTCTGACTCAGGTGAGCCTGTAAGACTGTTACACAGCCCCAGCACTTTAACAATGCGGCCGACGGATCCCCCCTCCCCCCTCCTATTCACAGGACTGGCCGGGAGCTGCTGCATTATGCAAGCAGCCCCAGCACTTTAACAATGCGGCCGGCGGATCCCCCCTCCCCCCTCCTATTCACAGGACTGGCCGGGTGCTGCTGCATTATGCAAGCAGCCCCAGCACTTTAACAATGCGGCCGGCGGGTCCCCCCTTCCCCCTCCTATTCACAGGACTGGCCGGGTGCTGCCGCATTATGCAAGCAGCCCCAGCACTTTAACAATGCGGCCGGCGGATCCCCCCTCCCCCTTCCTATTCACAGGACTGGCCGGGTGCTGCTGCATTATGCTAGCAGCCCCAGCACTTTAACAATGCGGCCGGCGGATCCCCCCTCCAACCTCCTATTCACCGGACCGGCCGGGAGCTGCTGCACCATGCGTGAAGCCTCAGTGATTAGGGGAGGGGCCGGCGGTCCGCACAGCAACCCTCCCCTTCACCCATCTCCATACAGCCCTGCGCTCCCCTCTTAGTCGGCCGTGGGGCTCGCAGCGCTGCGGCCCTGCCCCTTTCTCTTGTAGCCCTGCGCAGCGCTTGTGTGGCTGGCAGGTATGATCGATGTGGAGGGGGCATAGGAAAGTTCTTCACTCTAACACCGGAGCATCGCCCCCCCCCCCCCCCCCCCCCAGTCTCTGCTGCCCCCTACTGTACAATGTATATAATTTGCCTGTACTGGGGATTACTGGGCCCCCGTTTATTATTTTGTGCTCTCCTGAACCATTAGGCAATATGGGTCTCGGTTTATGCCTGTTAGGGCCCCCCCTCCCTCCCCTTCTAGCATGTAGGAGCCGGGGTTCTTTGTATTTTCCTCCTTCTCGCAGGTGGCCGAGAGGCAAGGCCGAAGTTGGTCCCGCATGCGCCAGTACCGTCGCCGTTCAGGGTTTCCGGTAGGAGTAGGCGCTCCAGTTCCTCCAGGCGGCGCTCACCGTCATCTTCGGATGGATTGTCGGGTGCGTCTGAGGAGTCTGGTCTGATGTTGCAATCAAATCCGTGAGAGGCAGGTGCCTGTCATCTATCCAGGGTTCAGCCTTTGGGATGGGGTCCCTGACTACACTACGCTTGGTGAGTACCAATGTTCTGGGGCTTGGGGGAGCGGGAGGTTCTTGTATGGAGATGGAGTCATTATTGGGGCACTCCCCCCCGCCGTGTTCCTTCTTATGGATCAGCGGTAATGTCATTGCCTATAATCCTTTTTAGCTTGCTGCTTTATAGCAATAAGTAAAAAAAAAAGGAAGGAAAATAAGTAAATAGAAAATGTATATAAATCAGGTCATTGCTTGTAAGGTTCTAAGGGGCAGGGTTGTGAGTTATGTCCCTGCAGGAACTTTGTATGCTATATGCTCCTTCTATATATGGTATGGTTTGTGCCGTTTCCCCCATTTAGTAAGGTATGGTTCCGCGGCGGATAGGTAGCTTCATAGTATGGTACGGCGTTTGCCATTGGTGTAGTGTCCCTCTTTGAGTATTGCCCTGGGTTCAGGCTCAGGAGACAGGTAAAAAAAAAAATGAAGTAGAATATATATATATATATATATATATATATATATAATATACAGACGTGGACAAAATTGTTGGTACCCTTTGGTCAATGAAAGAAAAAGTCACAATGGTCACAGAAATAACTTTAATCTGACAAAAGTAATAATAAATTAAAATTCTATAAATGTTAACCAATGAAAGTCAGACATTGTTTTTCAACCATGCTTCAACAGAATTATGTAAAAAAATAAACTCATGAAACAGGCATGGACAAAAATGATGGTACCCCTAACTTAATATTTTGTTGCGCAACCTTTTGAGGCAATCACTGCAATCAAACGCTTCCTGTAACTGTCAATGAGACATCTGCACCTCTCAGCAGGTATTTTGGCCCACTCCTCATGAGCAAACTGCTCCAGTTGTGTCCGGTTTGAAGGGTGCCTTTTCCAGACTGCATGTTTCAGCTCCTTCCAAAGATGCTCAATAGGATTGAGGTCAGGGCTCATAGAAGGCCACTTTAGAATAGTCCAATTTTTTCCTCTTAGCCATTCTTGGGTGTTTTTAGCAGTGTGTTTTGGGTCATTGTCCTGTTGCAAGACCCATGACCTGCGACTGAGACCAAGCTTTCTGACACTGGCTAGTACATTTCTCTCTAGAATTCCTTGATAGTCTTGAGATTTCATTGTACCCTGCACAGATTCAAGACACCCTGTGCCAGACGCAGCAAAGCAGCCCCAGAACATAACAGAGCCTCCTCCATGTTTCACAGTAGGGACAGTGTTCTTTTCTTGATATGCTTCATTTTTTCGTCTGTGAACATACAGCTGATGTGCCTTGGCAAAAACTTCGATTTTTGTCTCATCTGTCCACAGGACATTCTCCCAGAAGCTTTGTGGCTTGTCAACATGTAGTTTGGCATATTCCAGTCTTGCTTTTTTATGATTCGTTTTCAACAATGGTGTCCTCCTTGGTCGTCTCCCATGTAGTCCACTTTGGCTCAAACAACGACGGATGGTGCGATCTGACACTGATGTTCCTTGAGCATGAAGTTCACCTTGAATCTCTTTAGAAGTCTTTCTAGGCTCTTTTGTTACCATTCGGATTATCCGTCTCTTAGATTTGTCATCAATTTTCCTCCTGCGGCCACGTCCAGGGAGGTTGGCTACAGTCCCATGGATCTTAAACTTATGAATAATATGTGCAACTGTACTCACAGGAACATCTAGTTGCTTGGAGATGGTCTTATAGCCTTTACCTTTAACATGCTTGTCTATAATTTTCTTTCTGATCTCTTGAGACAGCTCTTTCCTTTGCTTCCTCTGGTCCATGTCGAGTGTGGTACACACCATATCACCAAACAACACAGTGATTACCTGGAGCCATATATATAGGCCCAATGGCTGATTACAAGGTTGTAGACACCTGTGATGCTAATTAGTGGACACACCTTGAATTAACATGTCCCTTTGGTCACATTATGTTCTGTGTTTTCTAGGGGTACCATCATTTTTGTCCATGCCTGTTTCATGAGTTTATTTTTTTACATAATTCTGTTGAAGCATGGTTGAAAAACAATGTCTGACTTTCATTGGTTAACATTTATAGAATTTTAATTTATTATTACTTTTGTCAGATTAAAGTTATTTCTGTGACCATTGTGACTTTTTCTTTCATTGACCAAAGGGTACCAACAATTTTGTCCACGTCTGTATATAAGAATGACCTGGTATGGTGTGGTTATTTCACTTCGCTGTATTACAAAAAAAATAAATAAATAGGTAAATTTAGAATTAGATGCATAAATAAATGTGATAAATATAATATAACCATAGGGGAGCGGTATATTTGGGTGCTTCCCTGTGTGAAGTAGTACTTTCGGTTGTGTTCCTACCTTGGGCACTAGGCCGTGTGTATTAAATAAAAAAAAAAAAAAAAAAAATATATATATATATATATATATATATATATATATATATATATAAAAATGAATGAATTAATAATTTGAATAAGAATATTATTTGTTCTATTGGGGTTTTCTAGACTACAATATATACACTACGTGTTTAGTGGTTGTTATATTTGTCTAGTGTACAAGGTTGAATCCTGGCAGGAGCTTTCTAACTAGAGATAACATTTATATATTTATTACTTCCTGTAGCTCTGGGCGATGATCCGGAAGCGGGGAGTTTGTATCCCCTTCACATGCCTTTTTCTTGTTTGTATTTCAATTGTCTCATGTCCAGGTTCAGGAGTTACCGTTCGGGGGTTTTCTGGAGGGACGAACCAAAGTGGGTCGTCCACTGTGTATGCGGTACAAGAGTTTTTGGTATAGTGGGAAGTTAAGCCGGAAGCGGATGACCAGATCTGCCGTTCGTAGACGGTCGCTCAGGGGAGAGCCTTCGTAAGATACGATCACAATTATGGTTTTTCACTTTGTGGTCTTCCAATTCCCTTTCCGGGCTAGGTTTTTGTAGCGGGTCAGACACACTGATTGGTCCTCTTGTGGGGCCTTCACAGGCCGGCATGCTGTCCCTCCAAATATCATTTTGCATGCATCGTTCCTTTGTACGGTAGGCGATACTTCCGTAGTTTGGGAGTATTTACTTTGGGCAGCATGTTTCATCTTCTTCAGCCTTCTGTTCTGGCTGATTGATATTTTATCCGAGGTGTTTGTCTCTTCATCCTAGGCCACGCTGCGTTGGGGGATTCCTGGTTTTGTATGGGGTAATAGTTCTCTTGGGATTGGGGCCGTCTTTACATGTGATCCAGTGAATTTATGGGGGGGGGGGTACTTTCCCTCTGCCCGGTTTTGATCCGGCGGTTAGTTGGTTATTCGGTTGTGACTTACCTATGGTGGGGTTTCAATTCTTTTTCCCACAGCGTGGTTTTCCCTCGTTGGTTTTACATTTTACCTCGATATGTTAAAATAAATATATGAATATAATAAAAAAAAAAATGAATAAAATTAATTGTTAAATAAATTAATTAAACTGTCAAATAAATAAAAATACATAAGGAAAATGAGAATAATAATGACGTTTGGATGGAATATAGGTATTCTGTGGCTAGCTATATGGTCCTTTATGGGTGTGGCTGCTCGGGCTGATTGTTTTTTCTTTCAGGTTCGTGCCGTTCTGCTGTTTGATGGTTAGGTCGAGAGGTGGAAGTCTTTTGGAACGGGATCCGGGTATTCAGGTGGTCATACCTTCTTCCAGAGGTGGTTGGTATAGAGTTGTTTCAGGGGCGTGGTGGTGCTGGGGACTCGCGCTGGACAGTTCCCCTGGCCTATTCCGTAGCTTTTGAGCTCATGTGTTCTTACATTTGTTGATCCCGGTCAATTTTCAGGAAGTTGGTGGTAATCTCCCAGGTGGGTCGTTTCTGGGCCATTTATGGGAATGGCGTTGGTGATACAATACAGAGGTATGGATTAAGGGATGGTAGTTAGGTTACTGTTGTCGGAAGTCGCAGCTATATAGTGTAGGGGTTACAGTCCTCTGGATCGACGACCTCTCTTTAGTAACTACAGCCTGTACTATTGTTATTCTTCAGGAATACATCCAGGCCCTTCTTGATTTTGGTGAACTCACCATCAACACCTCCTCGGGCAGAGATTTCTGTATCTCTCTGCCCTTGTCGTAAAGGCTCCTCTTCTATGTTGATGTGCAAAGCTTTTTCTTTCAATGCAGGGGATGTTCTCTTGTCATGGTCTCAGTCCTGGGGGTATATTGATAGGAGAGATCTCTGTAATGACCCCTGGTTTTTATGCATAGTTTTTTGCCCCCCCCCCAGTCGTATATTTTAGAGTGCATAGTCGTACTTTTGATATTCTTTCAGGGTGCTGTAGTTCCCTCATTCTAGTCATTACTTTAGTTGCCTTCTCTGAGCCCTCTCCAGCTTTGCTATGTCTGCTTGTTCAAGGGAAACCAGTACTGTACCCAGTCCTTCATAGTGGTCTGACTTGTATTTTAAATGGGGTTGGTCTATGTTCTCATCGCAGGTTTCTACCATCCCCCCCCCCACTCCCTTTTTGTTCAACCCGTTTTCTTATCAGCATTGGTTTTGTAATGGGACCTGAGGGTGTTTTTGTATGGGAGTCGGGGTAATTCCTTGTCGGCCTGTTGGAGGGGTTTAAACGGACCCCGTTCTGCTGGGTGGTGGTCGGAGCCCCGTTTGGTGAACGTGTCTCCTCCGTGGCGGCATTTGAGTACAGCGGAGATATGGTGGGAGCAGATGGCGTACTTGCCCGCTGGGAGTCCAGCTGTGGGCATACTGCTCTTATGATTACGGTTTAACTTGCCCGCTGGGAGTCCAGCTGTGGGCATACCGCTCTGATGATTACGGTTTAACTTGCCCGCTGGGAGTCCAGCTGTGGGCATACTGCTCTTATGATTACGGTTTAACTTGCCCGCTGGGAGTCCAGCTGTGGGCATACCGCTCTGATGATTACGGTTTAACTTGCCCGCTGGGAGTCCAGCTGTGGGCATACCGCTCTGATGATTACGGTTTAACTTGCCCGCTGGGAGTCCAGCTGTGGGCATACCGCTCTGATGATTACGGTTTAACTTGCCCGCTGGGAGTTCAGCTGTGGGCATACTGCTCTGATGATTATGGTTTAACTTGCCCGCTGGGAGTCCAGCTGTGGGCATACCGCTCTGATGATTATGGTTTAACTTGCCCGCTGGGAGTCCAGCTGTGGGCATACCGCTCTGATGATTTCGGTTTAACTTGCCCGCTGGGAGTCCAGCTGGGGGCATACTGCTCTTATGATTACGGTTTAACTTGCCCGCTGGGAGTCCAGCTGTGGGCATACCGCTCTGATGATTTCGGTTTAACTTGCCCGCTGGGAGTCCAGCGGTGGGCATACTGCTCTGATGATTACGGTATAACTTGCCCGCTGGGAGTCCAGCGGTGGGCATACTGCTCTGATGATTACGGTATAACTTGCCCGCTGGGAGTCCAGCTGTGGGCATACTGCTCTGATGATTACGGTTTAACTTGCCCGTTGGGAGTCCAGCGGTTGGCATACTGCTCCGATATTACGGTTTATTATGGTTTGCCGCTTTAATAAATAAGCTGCGGCCGATCACCATCCAGCAATAAAAGTGACACATTTGTCGGTGGTGTTTGTCATGGGTCTGGGTTGGGTAAAGGGGCCAGGGGTTAGTACAGGTGTTGCCCCTTCCCAGGTTTCCCTGATACCAGCAGTCACTATTTGTTGCTGTTGTACTGCTCCATTGGATAAGCATAACCATGAAATGCAGGACGGGGCACATGACTGGTATGAGCAGAGCTAAGCAGAAGCTGAGCACTAGAATGGATCTGTTTGTCTTCTGTTTGGTATCGTTACCAGACTGACATGGGGTCAGTACAATGCTGCCACCTACAGGACGCAACTGGAAAAGACTAACAAGCTGAAGCGACCATCAGCCTCTAGAGCAACTGACATGGTGCATGATCCCCACCACCTCATCGGAAGATCTGACCCCCTCAGAAAATAAACCAAGATGGCTGCCCATGATTCTATGGGTTAGAATGGTGTGTTTTCACTACAGGAAGCAAAGTGGGAGATGAAACCTATCTGCTCTGAGAGACGGTCACTGGACATGTGTCTGTCCACAGCAAGTTTGAAAAGAACACAAAGAAACCAGCAACATTCATCAGCTTTGCGGAAAATATAATTCTGACTATGATAAGGTTATTGGTGTTCATTAATGGTTAAATGTGAAAGAAATTAAAAGATGTCTGAAAAAAGAAACACTTGCCCAACTGAGGATTAGATCCCAAAACATTCACGTACAAGGCAAAGTAGATACCAATGAGCCATAGCAGCGACTCGTATATCTGTGTGTGATTTCATGTCCTTAGAAAGAAAAAGATGGCGGTGTCATTCTCTATTAAAATAGTTATACTGCAGCTCAATACTGCCACCTGCTGCCCTGAACTGGGATAGCAACTCAGACTGTTGTTTACCATTGCTCCATGCAGAAATTGCTATACCCCAGTTCATTGCTGCCACCTGCTGCCCTGAACTGGGATAGCAACTCAGACTGTTGTTTACCATTGCTCCATGCAGAAATTGCTATACCCCAGTTCATTGCTGCCACCTGCTGCCCTGAACTGGGATAGCAACTTAGGTTATTTTTTACCATTATTCTATAAATAAATTATTTTATGCACATCATTTTCATTCTTTGTATTATATTTATTATATCAATATCCTATATATTATTTTATATATATATATTATAAAATTATATTTTTATAGTAATTTAATAGTATATTATTATATTTATTATTATTATTATTATACCATTATACTATGCAGACTATATCTCAGTACATTGCTGCCACCTGCTGCACGTAACTGGGATAGCACCAAAGGTTATGAATGCATACGGAGAACATTCCGTTTTTTTGCGGACCCATTGAAATGAATGTTTCCATATATGGAATTGAAAAAGCTTTCTGCCAAACGGAAACAAAAACGTTTGTGTGCAGGAGGCCTGACTGTAATATCACCATAAACCATGAATCCGTATCATGGACGCACGTCACCCCGAGTCCTGTTAGAACAGGGTCTGAGCTCAGATGATGCTGCAGAGGAGCCTCTAATCACTGAGAAATGTCCGCCTTCCAGTGTACGAGAAAACTAAAGTATCGGCTCAAATTCTCTATTCATCAAGAGTCATCTGTGAAATGTTCCCATCAAAGTATAACATTCAGATTGCAGGACTCTGGCGGTAACCTGGGATCTCACCATCATCATGGTCAAGGGAAAGCTCAGCATGTGGCCCCATCAGATCTCCTGCTGGTGAGGTCCTCTTCAGATATGGAGTTTAGCCTGCTCACAGTGAACTGTCTATTTCCCATACACCAGACGCACCTTTTCTATGTGTTATATACAGAGAGGTTCTCCTGCTGGTGAGGTCCTCTTCAGATATGGAGTTTAGCCTGCTCACAGTGAACTGTCTATTTCACATACACCAGACGGACCTTTTCTATGTGTTATATACAGAGAGGTTCTCCTGCTGGTGAGGTCCTCTTCAGGCATGGCGTTTAGCCTGCTCACAGTGAACTGTCTATTTCCCATACACCAGACGGACCTTTTCTATGTGTTATATACAGAGGTTCTCCTGCTGGTGAGGTCCTCTTCAGACATGGAGTTTAGCCTGCTCACAGTGAACTGTCTATTTCCCATACACCAGACGGACCTTTTCTATGTGTTATATACAGAGAGGTTCTCCTGCTGGTGAGGTCCTCTTCAGACATGGAGTTTAGCCTGCTCACAGTGTAATGTCTATTTCCCATACACCAGACGGACCTTTTCTATGTGTTATATACAGAGAGGTTCTCCTGCTGGTGAGGTCCTCTTCAGACATGGGGTTTAGCCTGCTCACAGTGACTATTTCCCATACACCAGACGGACCTTTTCTGCATGTTATATACAGAGAGGTTCTCCTGCTGGTGAGGTCCTCTTCGGACATGGAGTTTAGCCTGCTCACAGTGAACTGTCTATTTCCCATACACCAGACGGACCTTTTCTATGTGTTATATACAGAGAGGTTCTCCTGCTGGTGAGGTCCTCTTCAGACATGGAGTTTAGCCTGCTCACAGTGAACTGTCTATTTCCCATACACCAGACGGACCTTTTCTATGTGTTATATTCAGAGAGGTTCTCCTGCTGGTGAGGTCCTCTTCAGACATGGAGTTTAGCCTGCTCACAGTGAACTGTCTATTTCCCATACACCAGACGGACCTTTTCTATGTGTTATATACAGAGAGGTTCTCCTGCTGGTGAGGTCCTCTTCAGGTATGGAGTTTAGCCTGCTCACAGTGAACTGTCTATTTCCCATAAACCAGACGGACCTTTTCTATGTGTTATATACAGAGAGGTTCTCCTGCTGGTGAGGTCCTCTTCAGACATGGAGTTTAGCCTGCTCACAGTGAACTGTCTATTTCCCATGCACCGGACGGACCTTTTCTATGTGTGATATACAGAGAGGTTCTCCTGCTGGTGAGGTCCTCTTCAGACATGGAGTTTAGCCTGCTCACTATGTAATGTCTATTTCCCATGCACCGGACGGACCTTTTCTATGTGTTATATACAGAGAGGTTCTCCTGCTGGTGAGGTCCTCTTCAGACATGGAGTTTAGCCTGCTCACAGTGACTATTTCCCATACACCAGACGGTAATACAGGTGCAGAAGATGTCTGGCCTTGCAGTTGTAGTAGCAGTGGGTGGCAGCAGTGTGGAACATGACGGACAAGGTGCAGGAGATGATGTCTGGCTGTGGTGGGTTTGCAGTGGCGGCAGGAGCGGACATGTTACTAGTGGACAAACCTAGAAATGATTTTCTTTTGCCAAACATTTGCTAACTTAATCTACCTCTGTCTACCACACACTATTTTTTCCAGAAACAGTTGCTTTACACCCACATTTTTCCCTTTCACAAGGGGGTAACAGGACAGAATGCACCCCATGATGTATGGGCGCACGGCAGGCTTCAGAGGGGAAGGAGCACCATATGGCGGTTAGGAGAAAGGATTTAGCTGGAATGGTAATTGGGAGCCATGTCGCATATGAAGACACCCAGAGGTGGCCCTAGAGTGGAAACCCCCCAAAGTGACCCCATTCCAGAAACTACACCCCGTACGAACATTTTAAGTGGTGGTAAGGGTACTTTTTACCAAACAGGTGTCTCACAGAAGCAAGAAATACTAGAGAGAGGATTTCAAAGCACATATGTGTAAAAATGAAAAATTACTAGCAGACCCCAATTTTTCACTTACACAAGGGGTTAAAGGAGAAAATGCACCCCAGTATATGTTCCCCATTTTGCGAACACCCCATATGTGCTCGTAGTCTGCAGTATTGGCGCACAGCAGGCCTCCACAGGCAAAGTGCAAAATACGGTTTTTGCAGGCCTGAATTGGCAGACATGGGTTTTAGCTGCCATTCAAACCGCTTCGGGTTCGTGGTCTGACTGTAAACTGGAGTCTGGTAGAAGATGTCCGAACTCCAATATTGTCTGACGTTTGGCTTCTTTACTGCGCCCGTATGCAGCACGAGTCCCAAACTTCATCATCTCTGCTGCATCTACTGGGGTCCAACCTAGGGGTCTAGCGTATGGCGAGCTCGGGTTCTGAGCAATGAATTGTTGGGCGTATAAGTTGGTTTCGGTCACCATTAGATTTACAAAATCTTCAGAGAAGAAAATCTAGCTCAGTGAAGTCCGCAGTGTATCAGAATTCCTGAGCGGCCCACGATCTCCGGAATTTGGGGCTGATAATGGTCAGGGGGTGGGGTCCATGTGGGCTCACTCTGGGGGGCTGCCTCCGCTGCTACCCTGCGGCACCTTCTAAAGCAGGCATGCTCAACCTGCAGCCCTCCAGCTGCTGCAAAACTACAACTCCCAGCATGCCCAAACAGCCTACAGCAGGGCATTGTGGGAGTTGTAGTTTTACAAGAGCTGGAGGGCCGCAGGTTGAGCATGCCTGTTCTAAAGGGTCCCTCATCAGCGGATGAGGATGAGGGGGTAGAGGAAAGTGGCCTCCTCCTCTTCCTCACTGGCAGACTCTGTATCGGAGGCCAGCATGGCCTGTGCCCCTGCAGCTGAGTATAGTCGTTGGGATGGATGGGACAGTTTTATTTTATTGGGGTGTGAAACGTGTAAACCTTTATTTAGTGTGGGGAGTGTATGTAGTGTTTTCACACGTGAAGGGGCTTGTAATAAATGTGAAATTTAAATTTAGAAGAAAAGTTCTAAAAAAAACTTTCTGCAAAAAAAAAAATTACTTGCAGCGCAAACTGAGCAGACGCGATCAGTAGCGGACATTACTGATCGGTGCTCAGTGGTTGCAAAATGCACGTACGCTGATGGTGCGTTCGTGCTGAAATCTAAACTGCCACTAACTGACATTGCGATAGACATATATATATGTATCTAACTAACTGCCACTAACTGACATTGTGATAGACATATATATATGTATCTAACTAACTAACTGCCACTAACTGACATTGTGATAGACATATATATATATGTATCTAACTATCTAACTAACTGCCACTAACTGAAATTGTGATAGACATATATATATATGTATCTAACTATCTAACTAACTGCCACTAACTGAAATTGTGATAGACATATATATATGTATCTAACTAACTAACTGCCACTAACTGACATTGTGATAGACATATATATATGTATCTAACTATCTAACTAACTGCCACTAACTGAAATTGTGATAGACATATATATATATGTATCTAACTAACTAACTGCCACTAACTGACATTGTGATAGACATATATATATGTATCTAACTATCTAACTAACTGCCACTAACTGACATTGTGATAGACATATATATATGTATCTAACTAACTAACTGCCACTAACTGAAATTGTGATAGACATATATATATGTATCTAACTAACTAACTGCCACTAACTGACATTGTGATAGACATATATATATGTATCTAACTAACTAACTGCCACTAACTGAAATTGTGATAGACATATATATATATGTATCTATCTAACTGCCACTAACTGCCACTAACTGAAATTACGATAGACATATATATATATGTATCTAACTAACTAACTGCCACTAACTGACATTGTGATAGACATATATATATATATGTATCTAACTATCTAACTAACTGCCACTAACTGAAATTGTGATAGACATATATATATATGTATCTAACTAACTGCCACTAACTGAAATTGTGATAGACATATATATATGTATCTAACTAACTGCCACTAACTGAAATTGAGATAGACATATATATATGTATCTATCTAACTGCCACTAACTGAAATTGTGATAGACCTATATATATGTATCTATCTAACTGCCACTAACTGAAATTGTGATAGACCTATATATATGTATCTAACTAACTGCCACTAATGACTGATTGGGCGTGCTGCAGAGCACCACGACTGATTGGGCGCGCTGCAGAGCACCACGACTGATTGTGCGCGCTGCAGAGCACCACGACTGATTGGGCGCGCTGCAGAGCACCACAGATCGTATAAAACATTACTACATTGGCTACAAATGTTACTTATATCTATATACATATATATAACTCTCTATATATTTATATAAAGCCCTAACTACCAGTTCTTTTTAACCCCAAAAAGTTAAATGCTGGTCAGGCAGGTACGCACTGAGAAGCACTTGGCGGTCACAGCTCGCACACAGACAAAGTGATGCAGAGCAGGAAAATGGTTAAAAAAATAAATAAATGCACGGACCAAATGGTAAAAAAAGGATGGGGGGGCGGAGGGATCTGGAACAGCTGCAAATGAAAAATATATTGTGCAGCTATTCCAGATGTTGTTGTTCTTTCTCCTTTTCAGCGTCGTGGTGGTGCAGCACAAGTCCCAGCAAGCCACAGCAGCACAGAACCTCTCTGCAAGCAGTCACCAGCTAGAATGGCTGCATGCAGGGACGTTCTGCCTCTTCCTGTGCAGCTATAGCGCTGCCATTGGCTGGAGCGTTGTTCCAGCCAGTCGCAGCGCTGGCAGGGGACCCAAAACACTGGTGTCCCCTGCCTCACCTCGGAGGTGACCGGTGCTGACCAGTTCAGCATCGGCCACTGTCCCCGGACCTCCTCCCAACCCTCCCCGCAGCTGCTGACAGCTTCCTGTGCTGCGATGTGACGACACGTTGATCATCCAATCGCAGTGCTTGGAGCTGCACCATGCGGCTCTTTCCCAGCATAGCTGCCTGCCGGTAAGAGCAGCCATGGTGCAGCGATTCCACCCCCATCTTCCCCCAGACCTCATGAAGTACATGTATGTCATGGGTCCTTAAGGGGTTAAAACAGCACCCAGCAGCTATGGTGCTCGCGAGCAGCCGCCATATTTAAATACCCACCGAGGTACAATCCTGATCCAAAGTTTAAGACACTTGAAAAATGGCAAAAAATCTTATTTTAAATTGTTGGATCTTCACAAGGCTCCAAGTGGAGAGAGGGAGACGGGACATTTTCTGAGCATTCAATTAATTAAAAATAACGATTAAACTGAAACAGGCTGTTTTTCAGCTGATCCAAAGTTTAGGACCACCTGCCTTTAGGCCGCTTTCACACGGGCGTTGCGGGAACACGCACAATGTTTCCACGCAAGTGCAAAACATTGTAATGTGTTTTGCACGCGCGTGAGAAAAATCGGCATGTTTGGTACCCAAACCAGAACTTCTTCACAGAGGTTCGGGCTTGGGATCGGTGTTCTGTAGATTGTATTATTTTCCCTTAGAACAATGTTATAAGGGAAAATAATACAGTCTTAATACAGAATGCATAGTACAATAGCGCTGGAGGGGTTAAAAAAAATAAAAAAAAATTGTTGAACTCACCTTAACCCTCTTGATCGCGCTGCCCGGCTTCTCTTCCGTCTTCTTTTTTACTGTGTGCAGGAAAAGGACCTGTGGTGACGTCACTGCGGTCTTTTACCATGGTGATGGATCATGAGTGAAGTCACCACAGGTCCTTTTCCTGCACACAGCAGAGAAGACAGACGAGAAGCCGGGCTGCGCCATCAAGTGGATTAAGGTGAGTTACATTTCTTTCTTTCTTTTTAACCCCTCCAGCGCTATTGTACTATGCAGTCTGTATTCAGCATGCTATTATTGTCCCTTATAACCATGGTATAAGGGAAAATAATAATGATTGGGTCTGCATCCCGATCGTCTCCTAGCAACCGTGCGTGAAAATCGCACCGCATCTGCACTTGCTTGCGGATGCTTGCGATTTTCACGCAGCCCAATTCACTTTTATGGGGCCTGCGTTGCGTGGAAAACACACAATATAGAGCATGCTGCGATTTACATGCAACGCACAAGTGATGCATGAAAATCACCGCTCGTGTGCACAGCCCCATAGAAATGAATGGGTCCTGATTCAGTGCGGAAATCTCACCCGTGTGAAAGGGGCCTTAAAAGGCCAAATCTGTACAAAGATGTGGATTCATTGTCATCTTCTGTCAGGTAGTCACACGTTGTGATGGCAAAGGCAAAAAAACCTCTCCCTTTTTGAACGTGGTCGGGTTGTTGAGCTGCATAAGCAGGGTCTCTCACAGCGTGCCATCGCTGCTGAGGTGGGACGCAGTAAGACAGTCATTTGGAGTTTCTTAAATGATCCTGACGGTTTTGGAACAAAAAAGTCAAGTGTTAGACCCAAAAGCAATTCATCAGCACTGAGCCGGAGGATCCAATTGGCTGTCCGTCAAGACACTGGACGATCCTCGACCCAAATGAAGGCCCTTACTAGTGCTGACTGCAGCCCCATAACCATCAGACGGCATCTGAGACTGAAGGGCTTCAAAAACAAAAAACCTCTTCAAAGACCTCGTCTCCTTGAACACCACAGAACTGCTCGCTTGGACTTTGCAAGAGAGCACCAAACATGGGACATTCAAAGGTGAGAGAAAGTTTTATTCTCCGGGGAGAAAAAACGTGACCTTGATGGTCCTGATGGTTTCCAACGTTACTGGCATGACAAGCAGATCCCACCGAGATGTTTTCTACGCGCCACAGTGGAGGGGGCGCCATAATGGTCTGGGGGGCTTTTTCCTTCAGTGGAACAATGGAGCTTCAGGAAGTGCAGGGGCGTCAAATGCAGGGCTGTGGAGTCGGAGGCAATTTTGGGTACCTGGAGTCGGAGTCGGCAAAAAAATTAACCGGCTCCTACTAGATTTAAATTGGAATAAAAATTAAAAAAAGCAAGTTTAAATGTCCCAATTCACAAAAAGTTATAATTAATTACCATGTTTTCCCCCTATAAGACACACCTAGGTTTTTGAGGAGGAAAATAAGAAAAAATATATTTTTAACCAAAAGGTGTGCTTTTGGTGGGTTTTGAACTAATGGTGGTCTGTGGGTGGCACTGTTATGGGGGATCATTGTGGGGGCATCTGTGGATGACACATATATAGCATCTTATCTTATGTGTCATCCACAGATCCCCCCCATAACAGTGTCCCTGTGTAGTGAATGGGGCCGGCATCTGTTTCTGTAATGGCAGCGGGGCCCGGTGCCTGCTTCATTCATAAAGTGGGCGGAGCAGGCGCGTGACGCAGTGAGCTACGCTACGAGCGCCCGCCCGGCCTCCTGACTGCCAAGAAGTTTTTAAGATGATTGGAATACTTTAACAATACCCACAAGTTAGATATGATTACCGTATACTACAGTGAGCGGGGCCCGGTGTAGTAGAATACAGTGACTGCACCGGGCCCCGCTGCCATTACAGAAACAGAGGCCGGTCCCTCCTCCCTCTCAGCCTATTCACCGGACGGTCGTAGCATTCGCCCCATAAGACGCACTGCTATTTGCCCCCCACTTTTGCCATAAATACGGTACTTCTGTACTGTAAGAATAAAGGCCCGTGCACGCAGTGCGTCACGTTACCGCAAAACGGACTCGTTAAGTGACCATGAAGAAGCTTTTCATATGCTTCACTATACGGCACGCAACGCACAGTTAAGGAGCGGCAACACTTATACTCTTCCTATCGCCCATGACAGCACCACCAGAGAGAGAGGATCCGCCCCCCGAGACAGGAAACCTGCAGAATAAAAAGGCGGACACTCTCCTCCCCTTCAGTGTGGTTTCCTGTCTCGGTGGGAAGCCTGCAGCATGGATGCCTTGGATCCCTCTCCCTGGTGGCGCTCCGTTACTGACCTGCGGTCCCTGTAAGTCGGCGGCATTGTTATGCGCGGGGGTCCGTTCAGAGGCACAGCTGAGCTCCGGAGGGAGTAGTCAGTGTGCTGGAGCTGAAAGCCGGCGCCTCTGCTGGAGGTGCCGTGAAGATTTGACGCGGGCTGCCTGGGGGAGGAAGAGGAGGGGCTTCGGCAGTGAGTGCCGGATAGCGCTCCTGCCGTCAGGTGACCGGCGTACGCGTCGGGCGGTGACGTCATCAATATGCGCCCTATGAGAAGAGCGCGATTTCCCAGGGGCCGGCGTCCTTGTGCGACTTGGCTGAAGCCTGCATCATGGAGGAAGACAAGCCATCTGAAGAGCTTGCGGTCCCTCCTGCTCCGGTACCTCTGAAGGGGTGAGTGGGGTCCCTCATGACCTAGTTTCCCTTATACTAATTGGCGTTACTGTTTGTTTTCAGGTTAAGCCTAAAAAAGTGATGACCAAAAAGAAAAACAGGGAATGGGTTGCCCTCTGAATGGGACAAAAAGTTATGCCAGACCTGTATAGACAAAACAGTGGCGGAGGAATCCCCTTCCTTTTATAAATGTCTGCAGGCGTTAGTTCGGTCAGAGGTTAACTCCTCGTTAACTGCCAAAAAGGATCAGAGGCCGGCCCGTAAAGAGACCCGGCGTAATCCAAGCGTTTCAGAAGGAGAGGAAGAGTTACCTTCCTCAATGTTTGAATTTTCGGACATCTCAGAACAGTCCTCTCCGGATGAGGAAGAAGGTCAGGGGCGGAGACCATGCTTTCCGGTAGAAGATACGGAGAAGCTGTTGAAAGCGGTTCGTTCTACGATGGGCATAGAGGAGACCCGAGAACCCCGTTCCTTTCAGGACATTATGTTTGAGGGTTTAGAGGCAAGACAACATGGTACTTTTCCGGTACACAAAAATGTAGCCGCATTGATTAGAGGCGAGTGGAAGAAACCAAATAAAAGGGTATTTATCTCCAAAACCCTCAAACGCAAATACCCCTTCAAAGAAGAGGACTCTGCCTCCTGGGATAGGGCTCCTCGCATTGACGTAGCCATCTCCAAGGTCTCTAAGAAGACGGCCTTGCCCTTTGAGGATATGAGTACATTAAAAGACCCTCTGGATAAAAAAGCAGACGCCTTTCTTAAGGGGGCTTGGGAGGCTTCTACCTCATCATTTAGGCCCAGTATAGCCTCCACCTGTACGGCCCGTTCTTTAATAGTTTGGCTTTCCGAACTAGAAGTTCAGCTAAAAAACAGAAGTCCCCGTGAGGAGATACTGGCCTCCCTCCCTACTATTAAGAAAGCAGCCGATTTTTTAGCAGACGCTTCTGCTGACTCTGTCAGACTAGCCGCTAAGTCAGCAGCCTTATCCAACTCTGCTCGGAGAGCTCTATGGATAAAGAATTGGAGTGGCGATACGGCCTCCAAGACAAAGCTTTGCGGAGTTCCATGTGAGGGGGAGTATCTTTTTGGTCCTAGTTTGGACGACCTCCTGGATAAGGCGGCTGATAGGAAGAGAAAGTTTCCCGGTTTCCAGAGCTCCTTCCCCAGTAAAAACAGGTTCAGCCGTTCCTTTCGTCCCTTTAAAGGTAACCAGGAACAGGATAGAAGACCTAGGGAAGACCGGTTTAAGGGTCAGAGAAGAAGCAGAAACTTTTTCTTTAGTCAGTCCTCCTCAGACAAAAAGAAACCTGATCAGCAATGACGCCAGCATTCCGGTAGGGGGCAGACTGAAGGCTTTCGCTTTGGAGTGGCGGAAAATTTCCTCGAGCCCTTGGGTTCTCGATACCATTTCCAGAGGCCTAAACTTAGAATTCCGTCAGTCTCCTCCTACCAGATTCCTACCCACCATAGTTCCAGGTTCCGTGCAGGGCAGGTCCATTATGGAAAAAGAGGTAGTAAAACTTGTGGGAATGTCCGTTTTGATCCCGGTGTCAGTAGAGGAAAGGGGGAAAGGATTCTATTCCCCGCTTTTTCTGGTCAAGAAACCAGACGGTTCCTGGAGAACCATCATAAATCTAAAGAGATTAAATCTTTTTCTTCAGCCGAAGAAGTTCAGGATGGAGACGATAAGATCAGCAATCAATCTCTTATACCCTCAGTGTTTTATGGCAGTTCTCGACTTAAAGGACGCGTATTACCACGTTCCCATTGCAGTAGAACATCAAAAGTTCCTAAGAGTAGCAGTGTTTCTGGATGGTCATCTGGAACATTTTCAGTACCAGGCACTTCCCTTCGGGCTTTCCATGGCTCCGAGAGTCTTTACAAAATTGGTAGCAGAGATGGCGGCCCACATAAGGGAAAGAGACATCCTTTTCATCCCTTACTTAGACGACTTTTTAATCGTTGCCCAGTCAGAAGAATCCTGCAGACTGGCAGTTCTAGAGGTCCGTTCCATCCTAGGCAAACTGGGCTGGGTGATAAACGAGGAAAAGTCAAAACCCCATCCACTAAGAAAGCAGGTGTTCCTGGGCCTAATTTTGGACTCCGCTCTCCAGAGATGTTTTTTACCCGTGGAAAAAATACAGACAGTTCAGAACAAGGTGGCAAGTCTATCCCACAGGCCAGTGACTTCCATAAGGAAAGCCATGTCAGTCCTGGGCTCCCTCACGTCTTGTATCCCTGCAGTAAGGTGGGCACAGCTTCATTCCAGGACCTTACAATGAGAGATTCTGGCCAGTTGGGGGAAGAACAGGTCACTGGATGCCAGTCTAGAAGTCTCCTCCCAGACTATCCAGGAACTAGCCTGGTGGCTAGTAGGAAGAAATCAAACACAGGGGTCCCCCTGGAAGATCGAGAATTTGGTCTGTCTAACTACGGATGCAAGCCCCTGGGGGTGGGGAGCTCACATTCAGGGTTCTTACTATCAGGGCCGTTGGAATTCCCTTCAGAAATTGCATTCCTCAAATCTAAAAGAACTGATGGCAGTGGGCTTAGCTATGAAGAGTTCACTTCCACAGATAAAAGGAAGAAATTTGAGGATTTTGTCAGACAACAGGACAGTAGTGTCCTATTTAAACAGGCAGGGAGGGACAAGATGCAAAACCCTCATGAAAGAAGCCTTCTCTATTCTGCAGTTAGCAGAGAGAACATGTCCCTCGATCTCAGCCGTTCACATAAAGGGAGTGGAGAACAAACAAGCCGATTTCCTGAGCTGTCATACCCTGTCTCAGGGGGAGTGGTCTTTGGACACGGTGGTCTTCCGGAAGATTGTACATCTTTGGGGTCTTCCGGAGATCGACTTGTTTGCTACCCATTCGAACAGAAAAGTTCCCAAGTTCTTTTCTCTAGACCGGTCGGGGTCCCCTTGTGGGATGGATGCTCTGTCCCAGAAGTGGAATTTTCGGCTAGCTTACGCCTTCCCCCCCCCCCTTTCCCCTCATTCCCCGGGTTCTGAGGAAGATTCGGGAGGAAAAGGCCAGAGTTATCCTGATAGCCCCCTTTTGGCCCAGGAGAGCCAGGTTCACGGGACTCAGGACCATGTCAGTGTCCGATCCTTGGGTTCTCCCTTCAGTCAAGGGGCTTCTAAGCCAGGGGCCGGTGTTACATCCGACCGTAGAGAACCTACACTTAACGGCCTGGAATTTGAGAGGTGGTTGCTGAACAAGGAAGGGTTTTCTGACGCCCTAGTCTCTACCCTGTTAAAAAGTAAAAAATAAGTCACGGTTGGAATTTATAGCAGGATTTGGCATAAGTTTCTTGGCTTCGCTCAGATCCAACTGGGGAACCTCCCGGCGGTAGCCCCGGTACAGACTATCCTGGAGTTTCTCCAGAAGGGGTTAGAGCTGGGCCTAGCAGCCAGCACCTTAGGAGTTCAGGTCTCTGCCCTGTCTGCCTTGTTCAATCTAAACCTAGCTGGAAATCCGTGGGTTTCTAGGTTTTTTAGGGCCGTGGATAGAGCCTCCCTTGTGTCAGTACCTAAGCCTCCTCCGTGGAGTTTAGAGGTAGTACTAAAAGTAGGGATGAGCGAACTCGAACTGTATAGTTCGGGTTCGTACCGAATTTTGGGGTGTCCGTGACACGGACCCGAACCCGGACATTTTCGTAAAAGTCCGGGTTCGGTGTTCGGCGCTTTTGTGACGCTTTCTTGGCGCTTTTTGAAAGGCTGCAAAGCAGCCAATCAACAAGCGTCATACTACTTGCCCCAAGAGGCCGTCACAGCCATGCCTACTATTGGCATGGCTGTGATTGGCCAGAGCACCATGTGACCCAGCCTCTATTTAAGCTGGAGTCACATAGCGCCGCCCGTCACTCTGCTCTGATTAGCGTAGGGAGAGGTTGCGGATGCGACAGTAGGGCGAGATTAGGCAGATTAACTCCTCCAAAGGACTTCACTTGATTAATCGATCGATCTGCAGCTGTGCATCATTGAGCTGCTGAAATTCAAATGCTCACTCACTGTTTTTAGGCTGCCCAGACCGTTTGTCAGTCACTTTTTTCTGGGGTGATCGGCGGCCATTTTGTGTCTTGTGCGGTGCTGCGACCAAGTGCATTTAACCCTCAATGGTGTGGTTGTTTTTTGGCTAAAGCCTACATCAGGGTGAAGCTGTCACACCAAGTGCATTTAACCAGCAATAGTCTGTTCATTTTTTGGCCATATACTACATCAGGGGCAAGCTGCGCCCGTCACCAAGTGCATTTAACCAGCAATAGTGTGGTTATTTTTTGGCCATATCCCAGTCTAATTCTGTCACTAAATCCATACCGGTCACCCAGCGCCTAAATACTAGGCCTCAAATTTATATCCCGCTAAATCTCTCGTTACCGCTGTCCTGTTGTGGCTGGGAAAGTTATTTAGTGTCCGTCAAAGCACATTTTTTGTTCTGGGTTGAAGTACAATTCCCAATTTAGCAATTTCATAATTTAGTGGTTCCTGCTATATCAGAGCTATTTGAAATCTATCCCTAAAAGGGTATATAATATTCAAGGTGCACATTGGGTCATTCAGAATAACTTCACACACACGCTACTGTGCATTTCCAAGTCTAATTCTGTTAGTAAATCCATACCGGTCACCCAGCGCCTAAATACTAGGCCTCAAATTTATATCCCGCTGAATTTGAATACAATACATTGGGCCAAATAATATTTTTGTTGTTGTGGTGAACGGTAACAATGAGGAAAACATCTAGTAAGGGACGCGGACGTGGACATGGTCGTGGTGGTGTTAGTGGACCCTCTGGTGCTGGGAGAGGACGTGGCCGTTCTGCCACAGCCACACGTCCTAGTGTACCAACTACCTCAGGTCCCAGTAGCCGCCAGAATTTACAGCGATATTTGGTGGGGCCCAATGCCGTTCTAAGGATGGTAAGGCCTGAGCAGGTACAGGCATTAGTCAATTGGGTGGCCGACAGTGGATCCAGCACGTTCACATTATCTCCCACCCAGTCTTCTGCAGAAAGCGCACAGATGGCGCCTGAAAACCAACCCCATCAGTCTGTCACATCACCCCCATGCATACCAGGTAAACTGTCTCAGCCTCAAGTTATGCAGCAGTCTCTTATGCTGTTTGAAGACTCCGCTGGCAGGGTTTCCCAAGGGCATCCACCTAGCCCTTCCCCAGCGGTGGAAGACATAGAATGCACTGACGCACAACCACTTATGTTTCCTGATGATGAGGACATGGGAATACCACCTCAGCACGTCTCTGATGATGACGAAACACAGGTGCCAACTGCTGCGTCTTTCTGCAGTGTGCAGACTGAACAGGAGGTCAGGGATCAAGACTGGGTGGAAGACGATGCAGGGGATGATGAGGTCCTAGACCCCACATGGAATGAAGGTCGTGCCACTGACTTTCACAGTTCGGAGGAAGAGGCCGTGGTGAGACCGAGCCAACAGCGTAGCAAAAGAGGGAGCAGTGGGCAAAAGCAGAACACCCGCCGCCAAGAGACTCCGCCTGCTACTGACCGCCGCCATCTGGGACCGAGCACCCCAAAGGCAGCTTCAAGGAGTTCCCTGGCATGGCACTTCTTCAAACAATGTGCTGACGACAAGACCCGAGTGGTTTGCACGCTGTGCCATCAGAGCCTGAAGCGAGGCATTAACGTTCTGAACCTGAGCACAACCTGGATGACCAGGCACCTGCATGCAAAGCATGAACTGCAGTGGAGTAAACACCTTAAAACCAAGGAAGTCACTCAGGCTCCCCCTGCTACCTCTTCTGCTGCTGCCGCCTCGGCCTCTTCTGCTGCCGCCTCGGCCTCTTCTGCTGCTGCCGCCTCGGCCTCTTCTGCTGCTGCCGCCTCGGCCTCTTCTGCTGCTGCCGCCTCGGCCTCTTCTGCTGCTGCCGCCTCGGCCTCTTCCTCCGCCTCTGGAGGAACGTTGGCACCTGCCGCCCAGCAAACAGGGGATGTACCACCAACACCACCACCACCACCTCCGTCACCAAGCGTCTCAACCATGTCACACGGCAGCGTTCAGCTCTCCATCTCACAAACATTTGAGAGAAAGCGTAAATTCCCACCTAGCCACCCTCCCTGGCCCTGAATGCCAGCATTTCTAAACTACTGGCCTATGAAATGCTGTCATTTAGGCTGGTGGACACAGACAGCTTCAAACAGCTCATGTCGCTTGCTGTCCCACAGTATGTTGTTCCCAGCCGCCACTACTTCTCCAAGAGAGCCGTGCCTTCCCTGCACAACCAAGTATCCGATAAAATCAAGTGTGCACTGCGCAACGCCATCTGTGGCAAGGTCTACCTAACCACAGATACGTGGACCAGTAAGCACGGCCAGGGACGCTATATCTCCCTAACTGCACACTGGGTAAATGTAGTGGCAGCTGGGCCCCAGGCGGAGAGCTGTTTGGCGCACGTCCTTCCGCCGCCAAGGATCGCAGGGCAACATTCTTTGCCTCCTGTTGCCACCTCCTCCTTCTCGGCTTCCTCCTCCTCTTCTTCCACCTGCTCATCCAGTCAGCCACACACCTTCACCACCAACTTCAGCACGGCCCGGGGTAAACGTCAGCAGGCCATTCTGAAACTCATATGTTTGGGGGACAGGCCCCACACCGCACAGGAGTTGTGGCGGGGTATAGAACAACAGACCGACGAGTGGTTGCTGCCGGTGAGCCTCAAGCCCGGCCTGGTGGTGTGCGATAATGGGCGAAATCTCGTTGCAGCTCTGGGACTAGCCAATTTGACGCACATCCCTTGCTTGGCGCATGTGCTGAATTTGGTGGTGCAGAAGTTCATTCACAACTACCCCGACATGTCAGAGCTGCTGCATAAAGTGCGGGCCGTCTGTTCGCGCTTCCGGCGTTCACATCCTGCTGCTGCTCGCCTGTCTGCGCTACAGCGTAACTTCGGCCTTCCCGCTCACCGCCTCATATGCGACGTGCCCACCAGGTGGAACTCCACCTTGCACATGCTGGACAGACTGTGCGAGCAGCAGCAGGCCATAGTGGAGTTTCAGCTGCAGCACGCACGGGTCAGTCGCACTACAGAACAGCACCACTTCACCACCAATGACTGGGCCTCCATGCGAGACCTGTGTGCCCTGTTGCGCTGTTTCGAGTACTCCACCAACATGGCCAGTGGCGATGACGCCGTTATCAGCGTTACAATACCACTTCTATGTCTCCTTGAGAAAACACTTAGGGCGATGATGCAAGAGGAGGTGGCCCAGGAGGAGGAGGAGGAGGAGGAGGAAGAGGGGTCATTTTTAGCACTTTCAGGCCAGTCTCTTCGAAGTGACTCAGAGGGAGGTTTTTGGCAACAGCAGAGGCCAGGTACAAATGTGGCCAGCCAGGGCCCACTACTGGAGGACGAGGAGGATGAGGAGGAGGTGGAGGAGGATGAGGAGGATGAGGATGAAGCATGGTCACAGCGGGGTGGCACCCAACGCAGCTCGGGTCCATCACTGGTGCGTGGCTGGGGGGAAAGGCAGGACGATGACGATACGCCTCCCACAGAGGACAGCTTGTCCTTACCCCTGGGCAGCCTGGCACACATGAGCGACTACATGCTGCAGTGCCTGCGCAACGACAGCAGAGTTGCCCACATTTTAACCTGTGCGGACTACTGGGTTGCCACCCTGCTGGATCCACGCTACAAAGACAATGTGCCCACCTTACTTCCTGCACTGGAGCGTGATAGGAAGATGCGCGAGTACAAGCGCACGTTGGTAGACGCGCTACTGAGAGCATTCCCAAATGTCACAGGGGAACAAGTGGAAGCCCAAGGCCAAGGCAGAGGAGGAGCAAGAGGTCGCCAAGGCAGCTGTGTCAATGCCAGCTCCTTTGAGGGCAGGGTTAGCATGGCAGAGATGTGGAAAACTTTTGTCAACACACCACAGCTAACTGCACCACCACCTGATACGCAACGTGTTAGCAGGAGGCAACATTTCACTAACATGGTGGAACAGTATGTGTGCACACCCCTCCACGTACTGACTGATGGTTCGGCCCATTCAACTTCTGGGTCTCTAAATTGTCCACGTGGCCAGAGCTAGCCTTTTATGCCTTGGAGGTGCTGGCCTGCCCGGCGGCCAGCGTTTTGTCTGAACGTGTATTCAGCACGGCAGGGGGCGTCATTACAGACAAACGCAGCCGCCTGTCTACAGCCAATGTGGACAAGCTGACGTTCATAAAAATGAACCAGGCATG
Organism: Bufo gargarizans; assembly: GCF_014858855.1. NCBI lineage: Eukaryota > Metazoa > Chordata > Amphibia > Anura > Bufonidae > Bufo > Bufo gargarizans. The sequence continues at coordinate 15,725,938 of NC_058085.1, forward strand.
GATCCCACAGGATCTGTCCGTCCCTTGTCCAGATTAGACATTAACTACCTCCCCTTAACCATATATTATTGGACTCCAGGGCACTTCCTCATTCAATCCTATTTTTATTTTCATTTTACCATTATATTGCGAGGCTACCCAAAGTTGAATGAACCTCTCCTGTGTCTGGGTGCCGGGGCCTAAATATATGCCAATGGACTGTTCCAATGTTGGGTGACGTGAAGCCTGATTCTCTGCTATGACATGCAGACTGATTCTCTGCTGACATGAAGCCAGATTGTCTGTTACGGGACCTCTCTCCTCTGCCTGGGTGCCGGGGCCTAAATATCTGAGAATGGACTGTTACAGTGGTGGGTGACGTGAAGCCTGATTCTCTGCTATGACATGCAGAATGATTCTCTGCTGACATGAAGACAGATTCTCTGTTACGGGACCTCTCTCCTCTGCCTGTGTGCTGGGCCTAAATATATGACAATGGACTGTTGCAGTGGTGGCTGACGTGAAGCCTCATTCTCTGCTATGACATGAAGCCAGATTCTCTGTTACGGGACCTCTCTCCTCTGCCTGGGTGCTGGGCCTAAATATATGCCAATGGACTGTTGCAGTGGTGGCTGACGTGAAGCCTCATTCTCTGCTATGACATGCAGACTGATTCTCTGCTGACATGAAGACAGATTCTCTGTTACGGGACCTCTCTCCTCTGCCTGTGTGTGTGCTGGGCCTAAATATATGCCAATGGACTGTTGCAGTGGTGGCTGACGTGAAGCCTGATTCTCTGCTATGACATGCAGACTGATTCTCTGCTGACATGAAGCCAGATTCTCTGTTACGGGACCTCTCTCCTCTGCCTGAGTGCTGGGCCTAAATTTATGAAAATGGACTCTTACAGTGGTGGGTGACGTGAAGCCAGATTCTCTGCTATGGGACCTCTCTCCAATTGATTTTGGTTAATTTTTATTTATTTAATTTTTATTTTAATTCATTTCCCTATCCACATTTGTTTGCAGGGGATTTACCTACATGTTGCTGCCTTTTGCAGCCCTCTAGCTCTTTCCTGGGCTGTTTTACAGCCTTTTTAGTGCCGAAAAGTTCGGGTCCCCATTGACTTCAATGGGGTTCGGGTTCGGGACGAAGTTCGGGTCGGGTTCGGATCCCGAACCCGAACATTTCCGGGATGTTCGGCCGAACTTCTCGAACCCGAACATCCAGGTGTTCGCTCAACTCTAACTAAAAGCCTTGGCAGTACCCCCCTTTGAGCCTATTGAGTCCTCCTCTATCAAATTTCTGACCTTAAAATTGGCCCTGTTAATAGCCTTAACTTCCGCCCGCAGGGTTAGTGAAATTCAGGCCATCTCCATAAATCCTCCGTATACTCTGATTCTAGATGACAAAGTTATCATTCGCCCTGACCCGGCTTTTCTCCCAAAAGTCGTCTCTAGATTTCACCGCTCTCAGGAGATCGTTCTCCCTACCCTTTTCCAGAATCCTTCTACTAGGGAGGAAGAGGCTCTCCACTGTCTTGATGTCAGAAGAGCTCTCTTGGCATATCTATCTGCCACAACTACCTGGCAGAAGTCTTCTTCAATCTTTCCTCTGGTCTGTCCCCTCCTGTTGGTTTAAGGGCTCACTCAACCAGAGCAGTGGCGGCATCTTGGGCAGAGAGGTCTGCGGTTCCAATCGAGAGAATTTGCAAGGCTGCCACTTGGTCTTCACCCTCTACCTTCTTTAAACACTATAGGTTGGACTTGAACCTTTCGGGGGATACTTCCTTTGGTGAAGGGGTCCTTCTTTCTACATCCCACCCTTAGAGCTCCTCTGGTAAGTCTCTGGTGGTGCTGTCATGGGCGATAGGAAAAAATGGTATTACTTACCGGTAATTTTATTTTACGGAGCCCATGACAGCACCACGGCTTTCCCTCCCTATGTGTCCCTTTTTTGCACGGGTGATATATATAAAAAAAAAAAAGAGGTGATATGGAAGAAAAAAAAAAAAAGTGTTCATTTACATGTCTAATATATATTGGCGGCCTTCCTCCGGTACTTGGAAAACTCACTGAAGGGGAGGAGAGTGTCCGCCCTTTTTATTCTGCAGGTTTCCTGTCTCGGGGGGCGGATCCTCTCTCTCTGGTGGTGCTGTCATGGGCTCCGTAAAATAAAATTACCGGTAAGTAATACCATTTTTCCGTTGTGTTCCGCTGTTACAGGGAACGCAGCGCCCATGGTTAGCCTCGCCTCTCACCGATAACTGATCAAGTAAATATGTGTTTTGCAGGACTAGAGACACTGGTATCAGTGACGGGAAAGGATAGTCAATAGTTCAAGACTGAAGCTGTAAACCTTCAGAAAAACTGCCGTCATTCAGCTGAGGCGATAAAAACGTGTAAACTCGATTGTTAGCTTAAACTTTATACATGACTATGGGATTCTACTGGGGAAATCATGTTTTACAATAAATGCCCCGTCCTGGATTCCCCACTGCCCGATCTACAGAAGATCAGCACACAGCGGAGAAGGCAGCGGCTTCCTGGCCAGTACTTCTGTGGTAATGACATTCGCATATTAAATACCAAGGAGTCGGAAGTACCAAAAACTGAGGAGTCGGACCATTTATCTACCCACTCCACAGCCCTGGTCAAACGGCCGCTGGCTCTGTCCAGATGTTGCAGAGAGCATTCCTCATGACTGAGGCCCTCGTCTGTGTGGTAACAGGACAACGCTACAGTACACAATCCCCGCAGGACAAGGGGCTTCTTCCAGGAGAATAACATCACTCTTTTGGCCCATCCTGCGTGTTCCCCTGATCTAAATCCAATTGAGAACCTTTGGGGATGGATGGCAAGGGAAGTTTACAAGAATGGACAACAGTTCCAGACAGTAGATGGCCTTCGTGCGGCCGTCTTCACCACTTGGAGAAATGTTCCCACTCACCTCATGGAAACGCTTGCATCAAGCATGCCGAAACACTAACGGCGAAGCTACTCAATACTGAGGTCATGTTTGGAGGTTGGATTTCTGTTTTGGGGGGTTTAGTTTTTTTTTGGAGGTGTGGTCCTAAACTTTTGATCAGCTGAAAAACAGCCGGTTTCAGTTTATTCGTTGTTTTCATTAAACTGAATGCTCAAAAAATGTTTTGTCTCCCTCCCATGTCTTCTTGTTGCATGTTGAAGCTCCACTTGGAACCTTGGTAAGATCCAGCCAGGCTAAATAGGATTTTTGCCATTTTTCAAGTGGTCTCAAACTTTTGATCAGGAATGTATATTTACATTAGGTGGTCAGGAAGGGGTTAAAGCACTGTACAGGGAGTCTCCTTGTAGCAGTAAATGCTGCTCCTCACAGATCCGCGGGGCGGTGTAATGTGCCCGTCCGTTAGGGCAGTGAGCGTTGGAGGCTTCATCCGAAGTCGCTTCGTTTAAAACTTCGGATTAATACTGTACAGTGATTAAACTACGTACAGTCTTAGAATGTATTGGCTCCGAGGAGCCAAAGTCAGTTATTCATGTAGTTGCACAAGACTCCATCGAATAACTCGGGTAGTTGATTTTTTAAGTGGAAAAACACTTGAAACCGAACTCGGCTTCGGTCCCGTCTAGGACCTCTGAACCGAAGCAGAGTTCTGTTTAAAGTGGGTTCACACCTGAGCGTTTTACAGCGCGTTCAAACGCGCTGTAAAACGCTCAACACATGAAAACCAATGCTTCCCTATGGCCCTGGTTCACACTTGAGCGTTTTAGAGCGTTTGAGTGCGCTGTAAAACGCCCTATGCTCAAAAAAGTTCTTGAGCTTCTTTGGGGCGTTTTGTCGCGCGTTCCCGTACATAGACTTTTGGGAACGCGCGACAATGGGCGTTCGCTTGTCTCTGTATGCGCGATTGCAAACGCCGGTACAATTGCGCATACAGAGCGCTCCTTTCAGAACGCTCAGGTGTGAACCCAGGGTCAAAGTGTTTTTCCACTTTAAAAATCCACTACCCGAGTTATTCAATGGGGTCTCGCGCAACTTCGATAATAACTTACTTCGGCTCCTCGGAGCCCATACATTCTAAGACTGTACAGTGTTACTCCCATCTGAAGCTTCACTCAACACTGACCATTACAGACGTCTGCGCCGCCTCTAGGCCCAGCCACAAGCACCGAGACACAGAAGAACGCCAATAAAATATAGAGAAATGAACATAAATATATAGAATACCTTTTTTGGGGGTTCAACAATAAGTTTTAATTAAAAACAGTAAAACCTGCAGCTTTCACTTCGACTTGTACAGTAGAAAATATATAAGAATAAATATCGGGTGCGGAGAAGATGGAGACCTGTTCTATTCAGTAAAACATGTGACATACAGATAGCAGCCCGCAAACAAAATCACACAGCGCCCCCCTGCATCCAATATTACTCAGCCCCCCTCTGCGCAATATTACAATGCCCCCCCCGCATCCAATATTATACGGGGCCCACCCCCCCCGCATCCAATATTATACGGGGCCCACCCCCCCGCATCCAGTATTATACGGGGCCCACCCCCCCGCATCCAGTATTATACGGGGCCCACCCCCCCGCATCCAGTATTATACGGGGCCCCCCCCCCGCATCCAGTATTATACGGGGCCCCCCCCCGCATCCAGTATTATACGGGGCCCCCCCTGCATCCAGTATTATACTGGGCCCCCCTGCATCCAGTATTATACTGGGCCCCCCCGCATCCAATATTATACTGGGCCCCCCCGCATCCAATATTATACGGGCCCCCCCCCGCATACAATCCCACACCATAGTCCCCCCATCATACAATCCCACACCATAGTCCCCCCATCATACAATCCCACACCATAGTCCCCCCCATCATACAATCCCACACCATAGTCCCCCCCATCATACAATCCCACACCATAGTCCCCCCATCATACAATCCCACACCATAGTCCCCCCCATCATACAATCCCACACCATAGTCCCCCCCCATCATACAATCCCACACCATAGTCCCCCCCCATCATACAATCCCACACCATAGTCCCCCCCCATCATACAATCCCACACCATAGTCCCCCCCATCATACAATCCCACACCATAGTCCCCCCCCATCATACAATCCCACACCATAGTCCCCCCCATCATACAATCCCACACCATAGTCCCCCCCATCATACAATCCCACACCATAGTCCCCCCCCCCATCATACAATCCCACACCATAGTCCCCCCATCATACAATCCCACACCATAGTCCCCCCCCCATCATACAATCCCACACCATAGTCTCCCCCATCCCACATGGCAGCCCCCTCCACAGGCTTCACATGTACCTCTCAGGCAGACACTCTCCCCTGTCAGTGCTAAAGACGCTGGTGCGCAGAGCAGCCATGCCTGACCTTCCTACTGTAATAATGGTAGCGCTGTAATAGAACTTCTGAAGCGTGCGCTGGCTGCCGGCCCACGTGACCTAGAAATGTCACGTGATAGTGTGATGTCAGACGGTCCGTTTGGTGTCTGGAGTTTAGACACTACCCTGCCCAGATCGCGCTGCCAGATCCCGGTCTCCAGGGTGAGCACATTATAGCCGTGTGAGCGGGAGCACTGCCTGTCAGATAAGTCCTCAGGAAGTAAACTAGGCATGCTGGAACTTGTAGTGCAGGTACTCTGGTAATGAACCCCCAGCTAGATGGAGGACTGGCAAAGTATAGGGCCCACGGGGACAGGTATGGCTTCAGTCATTATACAGAAGCATCCCCACCTCTACTGCTCTGTGTACAGCAACTGGGACAGGCTCTAATGTGTGCTGCCATCTTGTTGTGTAACCTACACTACCAGCTCCAGCTGGTATCCGTCCGCGACATATTCATCCGCACAACACTAATATAGTGCTGTCACTCTGTAGAACTACAACTCTCAGGATGCTGTGTTGAGTGGTGCACGAGCTGGAGGGCTATGTTATGTTATGTGGAGTACATTAGTAGATGGTGGTGTATAGCTCACATACTGCCCTCTGTAGTCCTGACATGCCCCAACCATTACCTGACAACACATATATTGGACTGAGGCCCAACCAGCAAGGTGCGGACAATACTGAACATGTTATTTGTATGGACCCCTTTAATGGGGTGACCACCTGTTAAAGGGGCGGTCGTCTCAGGAAGACACACCAGTCCAAGGTTCCTACAAGGATGTCCTATAAGGGGAAAATCAGTGCCTGAATGGGGTGCTTTTGGCGGGAGCACATGGCTCCATGGAAGACCCATTCAGCTGAATGGAAATGATTTTCACTTGTAGAACATTTTCTGCAAGAAAATCCAGTGTGTGTGAAAACACCCGAATGTACTTGGACATGGCGGTGGAGACTATCCTCTATCAGAGCAAGGTCATCACACTACATTTTAGATGGCTGTCCGCCGACCGATATCTCCCTTGAATTCCCACTAGCTCAAAAGCTTAAAAGGGAGACGGGTGTAAGTCGCTGCCAGTCATCTCAGGCTCTGGTTTATGTCCTTGATTTAAGATCACCATGTTGAACTCCAACCGCCTGATTCTTCTTCTCCACCGAGGGGGAGTCCTGACAACCCCCAAACGCATTAGACGGTCAACAGGCTCTGCAAAAGCGTGAAGGGCCAACTTAAGGGGGTTTTCCATCATGTAAACTTCCAAACTGACAGGTTGATGTGCACTGCTGCAGCCAATGACTGGCCTCCCTGCCTTGTCCAGAGGTAAAAAGACCCTGCCCCGGAAGATCAGCCCTGGAACGGAGCGATGGGAAGTAGGTAGCATGAGTTTTTCTAAATGTACCACCCGCTCTGGGGCATCTATAGGAATTGGCTTCGGAGCTCATGGGGGGGGGGGGGCACCAGTGATGGGCACAAGCTGTTAGGGCACACAATGGGGGAGATTAATCCAAACTGGTGTGGAGGAAAACTGGCTTAGGCTACTCTCACACCTGCGCTTTCCCTTTCCGCTATTGAGATCCGTCGCAGGATATTACTAGGGGGGGGGGGGGGGGGGGGGGGGCGCTTCCGGTTGTCCTCATTCATTGTCAATGGGGACAAAACTGAACAAAATGGAGTCACCAGAATGCATTCCGTTCTGTTTGGTTGCGCTCCCATCGTGGACAGAATAATAATAATAGCAGCGTTTTTCTATCCGCAATGTGGTGCCAAGACGCATCTCTGACACAATAGAAAACGGATCCGTCCATTGACTTTCAATGGAGCTCATGACGGATCCGCTATTTTAAAGAGGGCCCACCAGAGGGGTACTGCGTAAGTGAAATAGAAGTGCTCATAGCAGCTCAGTGGGGCACCCCCAGGTGCAGGGGCCCCGGCACTTGCCCAGAGATGCCGGGTGCTGACGCCGGGCCTGTTTGGATAGGTGATAGAACATTTATCTATGGAGTCCAAGCTCTTGGGACCCCACTAAACACTAGACGCCCACTTCCCCATCATCTGCACAATCATGAGAAGAAACCAGACTGTAGAGGGCTGGCCAAAACAGGGGAGCCAAACGCTCCGCTGTCTCAGAGAGCCCCTTACACTCAGACGGACTGTAGTGGGCTGGCCAAAACAGGTGAGCTGCTATGTCCAGGACACAATTTGAGACCATCCTGCGTTTCCTGCACTTTAGCGACAATAGCACCTCCCGTCCTAGAGGCCACCCAGCTTTTGACCGGCTCCACAAAATTCGGCCCCTCATAGACCATTTCAACCAGAAATTTGCAGATTTGTATACCCCTGAGCAAAACATCTGCGTTGACGAGTCCCTAATACATTTTACCGGGCGCCTTGGCTTCAAACAATACATCCCAAGCAAGCGCGCCCGGTATGGGGTCAAATTGTATAAGCTCTGTGAAAGGGCCACAGGCTATACCCACAAATTTCGGATCTATGAGGGTAAAGATCAGACCCTGGAGCCGGTCGGTTGCCCTGACTACCTGGGGAGCAGTGGGAAGACAGGTGTCACCCTTATTTGGCAAGAGGTACCATCTTTGTCTTTATGTGGACAATTTCTATACAAGTGTGGCCCTCTTCAGGCATTTGTTTCTAGAACAGATTGGCGCCTGTGGCACCGCGCGAACTAGTCGTGCGGGCTTCCCCCAACGGCTCGTTACCACCCGTCTTGCAAGGGGGGAGAGGGCTGCCTTGTGTAACCAAGAACTGCTCGCGGTGAAATGGAGAGACAAGCGTGACGTTTACATGCTCTGCTCCATTCACGCAGACACGACAATCCAAATTGAGCGAGCAACCCGTGTCATTGAAAAGCCCTTCTCAGTCCACGACTATAACCTTCACATGGGAGGGTTGGACTTCAATGACCAGATGTTGACTCCGTATTTAGTTTCCTGACGCACCAGACGCTGGTATAAAAAGGTGTCTGTATATTTAATTCAATTGGCTCTGTATAATAGTTTTGTTCTCTACAGTAAGGCTGGGAGAACTGGATCCTTCCTCAAATTTCAGGAAGAGATCATCGAGAACCTCCTGTATCCAGGAGGTTCCGTGGCCCCATCCACCAGTGTAGTTAGCCGTCTACACGAGCGACATTTCCCCAATGTCGTTGCTGGTACCTCAACCCAACCGTTACCCCCGAAATTTTTTTGTGTCTGTAGCAGGAGTGGAATAAGGCGTGACACCCGCTATTTCTGTCCTGACTGCCCTGACCACGCTGTCCTATGCTTAGGGGAGTGTTTCCGGAAGTACCACACACAGGTACACTTAGCATAGGGATCATCTCACCAGGACAGGCACACAGGGTTATTAGGGCCCATTCACATACAGCTGCTGCAAACCTCTCCTTTCACCTGGGACAAAGTGCATAATGCACTTCACCACATCTTTGGGCGATTTGCACTTTGCACATTGTCCCATGGGGAAGGAGAGGTTTGTCCTATAAAAGGTAAAAACTAAAAAACTAAAAAAAAACACCAGTAAGCAAAAAAGTTAACGTTCAGTTCCAAAAGTTAAATAAAGTTTATATGTTCTGTTCAAAGGTTATTATAAAGTTAATAAAATTATTGCGTTGCGGCCTGGTTCTTTCTTTTTTAAGTTTTTTTTTTTTTTTAACCTTCCAGGTGGACCAACCGGTGTATGCGGTGCTGCAAGACGAGGTTTCTCCTCTGCAGTAACAGATACGTTTGCCAAGACATATGAGCTGAGAAGGTGGTGGTGTTCATATGCTTTGGCAAACACTTTGTATATAAAAAAATAAAATAAAAAAATCCCGGCAATGATTTATTCATCCACATCGATTGATGTGAATGGAGAAATTGGGTTTGCCAGGGCATACGAGCTAAGTGGGTATAGACTCCCTGATCACCCCCCCTGTCATTGATCACCCCCCTGTAAGGCTCCATTCAGACATCCGTATGTTTTTTACGGATCCACGGATACATGGATCGGATTCGCAAAACACATACGGACGTCTGAATGGAGCCTTACAGGGGGGTGATCAATGACAGGGGGGTGATCACCCCATACAGACTCCCTGATCACCCCCTGTCATTGATCACCCCCCTGTCATTGATCACCCCCTGTAAGGCTCCATTTAGACATTTTTTTTTGGCCCAAGTTAGCGGAAATAGATATTTTATTTTTATTTTACTTTTCTTACAAAGTCTCATATTCCACTAACTTGTGTCAAAAAATTAAATCTCACATGAACTCGCCGTACCCCTCACGGAATCCAAATGCGTAAACATTTTTAGACATTTATATTCCAGACTTCTTCTCACGCTTTTGGGCCCCTAAAGAGTTCATAAATTTTTTTATTTTTTGTCACAAGTTAGCGGAAAATTATGATTTTTTTATTTATTTATTTTTCTTACAAAGTCTCATATTCCACTAACTTGTGACAAAAAATAAAAAATTCTAGGAGCACGCCATGCCCCTCACGGAATACCCATGCTGGGTGAGAGAAATATCTTGGCAAAAGACATTTCCCTTTTTTTTTTTTTATACAAAGTTGGCATTTGACCAAGATATTTCTCTCACCCAGCATGGGTATATGTAAAATGACACCCCAAAACACATTCCCCAACTTCTCCTGAGTACGGCGATACCAGATGTGTCACACTTTTTTGCAGCCTAGGTGGGCAAAGGGGCCCACATTCCAAAGTGCACCTTTTGGATTTCACCAGTCATTTTTTACAGATTTTGATTTCAAACTACTTTGCACGCATTAGTGCCCCTAAAATGCCAGGGCAGTATAACTATCCCACAAGTGACCCCATTTTGGAAAGATGACACCTCAGGGTATTCAGTGAGGGGCATGGTGAGTTCCTAGAATTTTTTTATTTTTTGTCACAAGTTAGTGGAATATGAGACTTTGTAAAAAAAAAAAATAATAATAAAATAAATCATAATTTTCCGCTAACTTGTGACAAAAAATAAAAAGTTCTATGAACTCACTATGCCCATCAGCGAATACCTTAGGGTGTCTACTTTCCGAAATGGGGTCATTTGTGGGGTGTTTCTACTGTCTGGGCATTGCAGAACCTCAGGAAACATGACAGGTGCTCAGAAAGTCAGAGCTGCTTCAAAAAGCGGAAATTCACATTTTTGTACCATAGTTTGTAAACGCTATAACTTTTACCCAAACCATTTTTTTTTTGCCCAAACATTTTTTTTTATCAAAGACATGTAGAACTATAAATTTAGCAAAAAATTTATATATGTATGTAGTTTTTTTTGCAAAATTTTACAACTGAAAGTGAAAAATGTCATATTTTTTTTTGCAAAAAAATCGTTAAATTTCGATTAATAACAAAAAAAGTAAAAATGTCAGCAGCAATGAAATACCACCAAATGAAAGCTCTATTAGTGAGAAGAAAAGGAGGTAAAATTAATTTGGGTGGTAAGTTGCATGACCGAGCAATAAACGGTGAAAGTAGTGTAGTGCCGAAGTGTAAAAAGTGGCCTGGTCATTAAGGGGGTTTTAGCTAGCGGGGCTGAGGGGATCCTGCTCCTGGATCCTGGGTGGGTCTCACTCTGGAGAGTGTGCAGCAGAGGCCTGGCGAGGCTCTGTCAGTGTGGTCTCAGCTAGGCCAGGCTGAGGGGCCACGAGGCTATGCAATAGCCTGGACTTTGGGGGACTCAGCGATACCCGGGAACAAGCATTGAAAGGTCAGAGTCGGGAGGACTGCTAGACCACAAGCCCCTCCAGAGGTCCTGCACTTGTTACAGCCTGAGGGCTGGTGGACTGTGTGTCTGGGGTGAGCCGCACCTGGTTCCATGCGGGAACGCTATCGTATAGCCGAGTTAGGGATACGATGTATGTTTAGGTAGAGCCCAGACGGGCAGGCTTTTGTTTTGTGCCATGTTGTGTATGAAGAGTGTAAAATAAATTGCACTGTTTGGACCTGAAACCCAGTGGTTATGAAGATCATTGTGAGAATGACCCCCGAATAAGCGGCGATCCCTTACACAGTCTAATACTGCCTGTGGTGAACGAGTAAACGCTCATGCTGAAAGATGTGGATTTGCCAGCGGCAGATCGTGCTGTGTAATCACAATCTGCCGCCGACACCACAGTCCTTCAGGGGGACAAGCAATCACATAGCGATTGCTGCTTCACTCCCGATAAACGCTTGCATCATCGGGGTGTCTAATATACTCTCAAGGGTCACTGAGCCGAAATACTAATAGCCCATGGAGAAGATTGGTCGACCCTTGCTTCTTTTTACTGGGGGTGATAAACCAAAAAACTGTGTGTGAAAGCATCTTGAAGGTAAATGTTTTATTCCCTTACGTCCTCAACAGCAGCACAGATGGGGTTAACTGCCCCCTGTGGACTGGTAGGACCGGCGGAATTTTAATGAGCCCAAGAACCAATAAACGATCTTCAGCTCTCTGAAAGGGAGGAGATCACCCCCCAGCCCACCGTGTTTTTTTTCTTTCCTCTGGACAGGTGGACTGGCGTGTCGCTCCCTCTTTGGGAGCTGAAGATTGCTTAGGGGTCTTGAGGACGTAAGGGAATCATTAATTTCTAACGATAATTTGTTTTCCCTTAGTCCTAACAGCAGCACACAAATATCCCACCCTAAATACATTATGCTTGTTAAAAACACGGTGGGCTGGGGGGTGATCTCCTCCCTTTCAGGGAGCTGAAGATCGTTTATTGGTTCTTGGGCTCATTAAAATTCTGCCGGTCCTACCAGTCCACAGGGGCAGTTAACCCCATCTGTGCTGCTGTTAGGACTAAGGGAAAACAAATTATCGTTAGAAATTAACGAATACTGTTGAGGGAACTTTTTCTCCCTGTTGTATCATCGTCCTGTGTGAAAATAAATCCCATTTCCCAAGAAATGACAGCAAAAAGTATTTTTAAGACAAATGGAAAATTCATTTATTTCATATGGTCTGAGCAAATATCAGGAGATTGGGGCAGAAAACCAGGAAAACCCAGGACGTGTTCAAAAAAATCAAACCACAAACACAACTGATGAAGAGCAACAGACAATCTGCAGGATAAAATCACTTAGTCATCATTTAATAACCAATATTGAGTGGGTCTCCTCTTCACCTCTCGCAGTCAGCACACCAACATCTCATGGGGCCAAGAATTATGTTACATCTTCTTAAAGGGGCTGCTCGGTACTAGTATTTATGTTACCAAAAACAGCACAACATTTGTCCAGAGGCTATATCCGGTATTACAGTACAACCTAGTTGAGCTTCAATACCAGAAACATCCTTGGAGAAACATGGCCCTGTTTGTAGAAAAATAGTAGAGAATTTTCTAGTTCTGGACAACCCCTTTAAATGAAAAGTTAGGAGGATATACAGTTGTGTTCAAAATAATAGCAGTCAGACATCACTAACCTGATCAGTCACTGTTTTTGGTAGAAATGATATTTCTACATGGTAAATAATTTACTAGCAGGTGTAGTAGAGTAATAGAAACCCAACAGTCATGACCTGCATGCTGCTGACTCTCTGTAATTCAATCACTTATTGAAAGGGGCATGTTCAAAATAATAGCAGGGTGGAGTTCAATGAGTGAGGTCATTCATTCTTTGAAAAACTGGTGGCAATGATTGCCCTAATTTAAGGAAGGAAGGCAGCAAATGTTGTACCTGCTGGTTACAATGCATTTCTCTCTGAAATTCTGAGGAAGATGGGTAGTTCCAGACATTGTTCAGAAGAACAGCGTACCTTGATTAAAAAGTTGATTGGAGAGGGGAAAACATATAAAGAAGTGCAGAAAATGATCGGCTGCTCAGCTAAAATGAGCGCAAATGCTTTAAAATGGCAGCCAAACCCTGAAAGACGTGGAAGAAAGTGAAAAACTACCATTCGAAAGGATAGAAGAATAGCCAAAATGGCAAGGACTCGGCCAACAATCAGCTCCAGGAAGATGAAAGAAGGTCTAAAGTTCCCTGTGAGTCCTGTTACAATTAGGCTACTTTCACACTTGCGGCAGAGTGATCCGGCAAGCAGTTCCGTCGCCTGATCTGCCTGCTGGATCCGGCAAAACGTATGCCAATTGATGGCATTTGTAAGACTGATCCGGATCCTGATCAAGTCTTAAAAATGCCTGATCAGTTAGAAAAATGCATTAAAATGCCAGATCTTTCCGGTGTCAGCCGGCATTAGTTTTTTTTCGGTTTGCACGAGATGAGAAGGACGGGTCCGGCATTCCGGTATTTTGAATGCCGGATCCAGCACTGATACATTCCTATGGAAAAAAATGCTGCATCCGGCATTCAGGCAAGTCTTCAGTTTTTTTGGGCCGGAGATAAAACCGTAGCATGCCACGGTTTTATCTTTTGCCTGATCAGTCAAAAAGACTGAACTGAAGACGTCCTGATGCATCCTGAACGGATCGCGCTCCATTCAGAATGCATGGGGATATAACTGATCAGTTCTTTTCCAGCATTGAGCCCTTTTGACGGAACTCAGTGCCGGAAAAGAGAAACTCAAGTGTGAAAGTGCCCTTAGAAGATGCTTATGTGAAGCCGAGCGATCTGCAAGAAGCCCCCGCAAAGTCCCACTGCTGGAAAAAAGACGTGCTGAAGAGCTTACAATCTGCCAAAGAGCACAGTGACCGGCCTAAAGAGACATTCTGTGGACTGATGGAAGTGAGATTGTTCTTCTTGGGTCTAGTGGCCGGAGACAGTTTGTCAGATGACCCCCAAACACTGAATTCAGCCCCAGTACACTGTGAAGACAGTGAAGCATGGTGGACAAGCATCATGATATGGGGATGTGTCTCAGACTACGGGGCCTATTTATCACAGACCAGGGATCATGGATCAGTCTGAATCCATCAGAATACTGGAAGAGGTCATGCTGCCTTATGCTGAAGAGGAAATGCCCTTAAAATGGGTGTCCAACAAGACAATGACCCCAAACACACCAGTAAACGTGAAACATCTCGGCTCCAGACCAACAAGATTGACGTTATGGAGCGGCCGGCCCAATCCCCGGATCCTAATCCAATAGAAAACTTGTGGGTGACATAAAAAATGCAGTTTCTGGGGCAAAACCAAGAAATAGAGAAGAACTGAGGAATGTAGTCCAATCATCCTGGGCTGGAGAACCTGGTCACAGGGGCAGAAGGTGGTGACTCCGAGCAGCACAGACGTCCGGCAGGTCTCAGAGACAGCGGTCATACAACTAAATATTAGTGACGGGATTCAGAGGAGAGAAAATCTTCAGACATTTCTCAGTTTATACAGTGAATGTTTGAGTTTGTAAAGAAGAATACAAACACTGCTAGTTTTTTGAACAGTCTAATATTCACTTTTCTTCAATTTTTTAGAGGAACAACACCAATATTTTTCTTCATGTTTTGATTTGGAATAGAATGTGCAGTGTTCCCAATGCGTTTGTGTGGATGGAAATAAAAGCTATTAGAAGGATTTTGAGCTTTATTCACTCTTTTAAACACACTGCTATTATTTTGAACACAACTGTATGTTGTCATTATAGTTGTATTGGAAATTTACCATCTGTATAGAACATCTTATGGTCACATCCATAGCATTGATTTTGGATTGAAGATCCGCTCCTACAAGAGTATAATAGGAGGACAAGGACATCCAAGCCAAACTTGAGTGACACAGATGGATCCTTACTGGAACTTGGGGATCAAGCTTTGTCACCTACTCAGGGGTGTGACTGTTGCTAAACAACCACCTGCAATGGAAAGCGCAATACTTGGGAGTCTAATTGGACCTCCTAATGAATAGTTCTAGGTGGAATATTGCATTGCAATATTGCCATCTCAATATTAGATGCTTTTCACCCAAATAAGCAAAAATGTATTCAACTTCAATACGTATTCAATTCTCATTGAGCAGCCACAGAGCAGGTTTTGACATTCAACCATAGTCTGAAATCAAAACCCATAGAAGAAAAATAATCCATGGGTTCATATTCCATAAAATACCACCCCAAAGATAATCAACAACGATTATTATATGACTTATAACCCAATATGTTCTTCCAGACAATAGATTGCATAATTGACCTACTCTAGGTAGTCAATATTACTGGATTGTTCCGCAACTACCTCAAATATGGTCTAACTCGTTACATATAGCCAGGTTAAACTTTATTGTATCTACAGCTCTGGAGTCTCAGACTTTGACTTCTACTGACCATTCGATTAGAAAGATCCTCACTCAATGTTCTCATTAGTCTATCCTTAGTTTAGTAAATCTGACCTTAGAAGATTTTTCTGCAAATCCCGCAGATTTTCAGAGGAACCTCCAACCATATCATGTCTATGAAGACCTTCTCCAATGTCTGTTATCTGGAGAAATGTGGACCACATAAGTTGTACTTCAATACACCCAATCTTATCTATTTCATCTCCTTAACAGACGGAATGCCATGTATATGAGTCATGGGAGATATCCCATGGCTGGCTAAAGACCAAAGTATGTGGTGCAACGATTCAAGATGCTCATTCCAACAGAAGACCATCACCATGTCCTTCCATGCTATAGAATTTCCATTACTAGGATCATGGTATGCAGCACTAGTAAAAAAAATAATAATCATTTATTCTCATTATTAGAGAGCTATTCTCATCATTATTAGAGAGCTATTCTCATCATTATTAGAGAACTATTCTTATCATTATTAGAGAGCTATTCTCATCATTATTAGAGAGCTATTCTCATCATTATTAGAGAACTATTATCATCATTATTAGAGCTATTCTCATCATTATTAGAGAGCTATTCTCATCATTATTAGAGAGCTATTCTCATCATTATTAGAGAGCTATTCTCATCATTATTAGAGCTATTCTCATCATTATTAGAGAGCTATTCTCATCATTATTAGAGAGCTATTCTCATCATTATTAGAGAGCTATTCTCATCATTATTAGAGAGCTATTCTCATCATTATTAGAGAACTATTCTCATCATTATTAGAGAGCTATTCTCATCATTATTAGAGCTATTCTCATCATTATTAGAGAGCTATTCTAATCATTATTAGAGAACTATTCTCATCATTATTAGAGCTATTCTCATTATTATTAGAGAGCTATTCTCATCATTATTAGAGCTATTCTCATCATTATTAGAGAGCTATTCTCATCATTATTAGAGAGCTATTCTCATCATTATTAGAGAGCTATTCTCATCATTATTAGAGAGCTATTCTCATCATTATTAGAGAACTATTCTCATCATTATTAGAGAGCTATTCTCATCATTATTAGAGCTATTCTCATCATTATTAGAGAGCTATTCTAATCATTATTAGAGAACTATTATCATTATTATTAGAGAGCTATTCTCATCATTATTAGAGAGCTATTCTCATCATTATTAGAGAACTATTATCATTATTATTAGAGAGCTATTCTCATCATTATTAGAGAGCTATTCTCATCATTATTAGAGAGCTATTCTCATCATTATTAGAGAGCTATTCTCATCATTATTAGAGAGCTATTCTCATCATTATTAGAGAGCTATTCTCATTATTATTAGAGAGCTATTCTCATCATTATTAGAGCTATTCTCATCATTATTAGAGAGCTATTCTCATCATTATTAGAGAGCTATTCTCATCATTATTAGAGAGCTATTCTCATCATTATTAGAGAGCTATTCTAATCATTATTAGAGAACTATTATCATTATTATTAGAGAGCTATTCTCATCATTATTAGAGAGCTATTCTCATCATTATTAGAGAGCTATTCTCATCATTATTAGAGAGCTATTCTCATTATTAGAGAGCTATTCTCATCATTATTAGAGCTATTCTCATTATTATTAGAGAACTATTCTCATCATTATTAGAGCTATTCTCATCATTATTAGAGCTATTCTCATCATTATTAGAGAGCTATTCTCATCATTATTAGAGAGCTATTCTCATCATTATTAGAGAACTATTCTCATCATTATTAGAGAGCTATTCTCATCATTATTAGAGAACTATTATCATCATTATTAGAGAGCTATTCTCATTATTAGAGAGCTATTCTCATCATTATTAGAGCTATTCTCAGCATTATTAGAGAGCTATTCTCAT
The DNA here is from genome assembly GCF_014858855.1 of Bufo gargarizans. Taxonomy (NCBI): domain Eukaryota; kingdom Metazoa; phylum Chordata; class Amphibia; order Anura; family Bufonidae; genus Bufo; species Bufo gargarizans. Next base: position 15,743,422 of record NC_058085.1, read on the forward strand.
CATTATTAGAGAGCTATTCTCATCATTATTAGAGCTATTCTCATCATTATTAGAGAGCTATTCTCATCATTATTAGAGCTATTCTCATCACTATTAGAGAGCTATTCTCATCATTATTAGAGAGCTATTCTCATCATTAATAGAGAACTATTCTCATCATTATTAGACAGCTATTCTCATCATTATTAGAGAGCTATTCTCATCATTATTAGAGAGCTATTCTCATCATTATTAGAGAGCTATTCTCATCATTATTAGAGCTATTCTCATCATTATTAGAGAGCTATTCTCATCATTATTAGAGCTATTCTCATCACTATTAGAGAGCTATTCTCATCATTATTAGAGAGCTATTCTCATCATTATTAGAGAGCTATTCTCATCATTATTAGAGAGCTATTCTCCTTCTCTAGCGGTGGTCCCATTGTCCATTCTCCCCATTATGTACCTATAGGTGCATTATCCTCCCCTAGGGAATAGCTTTATTAATAAATGACAGTGGACATTTCATGGGAGAGGATCTGTCCTGAGAAGACTCTGCAGTGCTGGACCAGATCCAACCTGGGGGGAGGCTCAAGTGTCCAGATTATGGGCTCAACCAGAACATATCAGGAGCATGCAGTCATGTTCTAGAACAGGCGTGGGGATCCTCCCAGGTCATTTCATGTGGCCCCCGGCCAGAACACATAGTGAAAATGCTAATGACCGCTTCCATTATGGAAGTGGTCATAAGCTTGCAGGAGGCACAGGAGGATGAGAACAGCGCTTCACTGGCTGTACTCACCTTCCCTGGTCTTCTTCCGGCCCCACGCGGTGTCCTGACAGGTGCAACGTCAGGATGTAGTGCAGGTAGATGCGCACAATGGCCTGACGCTGTACGCTGTCAGGTCACAGTACAGGGCGGCAGGAAGAAGACCAGGGAGGGTAAGTGAATGTGCCAAGAGGCAGCGCCGTCCGGAGCTGGAGAGGTAAGTGAATTTATTTATTTTGAATGTCTGATTTGAGGCTAATGTAGGGTGGGGAGGGTCTGATGGTGGTCTGATCTGAGGCTGGGGGGTCTGATCTGAGGTTGAAGGGGTCTGATTTGTGGCTAGGGGTCTGATTTGTGGCTAGGGTGCCTATTGGGGGGTCTGATCTGAGGCTGGGACGCCTATTGGGGGGTCTGATCTGAGGCTGGGGCGCCTATTGGAGGATCTGATCTGAGGCTGGGGAGGGTCTGGTCTGAGGAGGATCTGATTGGGGTCTAATCTGAGGCTGATGTAGGCTGGGGGTCTGATAGGAGGCTGAGGGAGGTGGGGGCAGATCTGAAGCTGGGGTCTGATGGGAGTCTGATCTGAAGCTAGGGAGGGTCTGATTGTGGTCTGATCTAAGGCTGATGAGGGTCTGATCTGAGGCAGATGGAGGTGGGGGGCAGATCTGAGGCTGAGAAAGGGACAAAGGCAGGGACAGTGGCAGAGTGAAAGCTGGGTGAACCCCTCTCTGGACACCCCCGGGTCTAGCTTGGCTGCCATCAATGCCAAATAAAGAACTAAATACATAACATTCTGAACTTAAAAATTAGACTGCTACGGTATGTGTAGTCAAAATAGCGCCTGTACTATACGCAATATATTTGCACTGCAAAAATACAGCTCTCTAGATTTATTTATTTTTAAAACTGAACCACGATTTTTGTAACTTACCCCTTAGGGTGGGTTTACACTGGCGTTATGGATTTCTGTAGGGCTTTCCATTATAACATGGTTATAACGGAAAATAACGTAATGCCAAATAACGGAATACAAAACAGGAGCCTTTAAGAGATATTCCGTTTTGCTCCATCCTAATAGAAGTCTATGGGAATCATAACGGATCCGTCTGGTTTCCTGTCACAGGACTTTGTTTTCTGTCTTGCATAATGGGAACCAGACAGATCCGTTATGATTCCCATAGACTCCTATTAGGACGGAATTCCTTTTAAAGGCTTCCGTTTTGTATTCCGCCATAATACAAGTCTATGGGCAGCAGAACGGATCCGTCCTTCCGTCTTATGGATTCCATTATTTTACATTATAACCATGTTATAACGGAAAGCCATAACGCTAGTGTGAACCCACCCTGAGTCAGTTATATGTTTGACCAAATATAGCCGTCAAATTTTTAAGTTGAGAGCACCGCACAGTGCTGTTGTAGAATCGCTCGGCATCCCACCGCAGACTGCTGTTGTAGAATCGCTCGGCATCCCACCGCAGACTGCTGTTGTAGAATCGCTCGGCATCCCACCGCAGACTGCTGTTGTAGAATCGCTCGGCATCCCACCGCAGACTGCTGTTGTAGAATCGCTCGGCATTCCACCTCAGACTGCTGTTGTAGAATCGCTCGGCATCCCACCGCAGACTGCTGTTGTAGAATCGCTCGGCATCCTACTGCAGACTGCTGTTGTAGAATCGCTCGGCATCCTACCGCAGACTGCTGTTGTAGAATCGCTCGGCATCCCACCGCAGACTGCTGTTGTAGAATCGCTCGGCATCCCACCGCAGACTGCTGTTGTAGAATCGCTCGGCATCCCACCGCAGACTGCTGTTGTAGAATCGCTCGGCATCCCGCCGCAGACTGCTGTTGTAGAATCTCTCGGCATCCCACCGCAGACTGCTGTTGTAGAATCTCTCGGCATCCCACCGCAGACTGCTGTTGTAGAATCTCTCGGCATCCCACCGCAGACTGCTGTTGTAGAATCGCTCGGCATCCACCGCAGACTGCTGTTGTAGAATCTCTCGGCATCCCACCGCAGACTGCTGTTCTAGAATCTCTCGGCATCCTACTGCAGACTGCTGTTGTAGAATCTCTCGGCATCCCACTGCAGACTGCTGTTGTAGAATCGCTCAGCATCCCACTGCAGACTGCTGTTGTAGAATCGCTCGGCATCCCACCTGCAGACTGCTGTTGTAGAATCGCTCGGCATCCCACCGCAGACTGCTGTTGTAGAATCGCTCGGCATCCCACCGCAGACTGCTGTTGTAGAATCTCTCGGCATCCCACCGCAGACTGCTGTTGTAGAATCGCTCGGCATCCTACTGCAGACTGCTGTTGTAGAATCGCTCAGCATCCTACTGCAGACTGCTGTTGTAGAATGGCTCGGCATCCCACCGCAGACTGCTGTTGTAGAATCGCTCGGCATCCCACCGCAGACTGCTGTTGTAGAATCGCTCGGCATCCCACCGCAGACTGCTGTTGTAGAATCGCTCGGCATCCCACTGCAGACTGCTGTTGTAGAATCGCTCGGCATCCTACTGCAGACTGCTGTTGTAGAATCGCTCGGCATCCCACCTCAGACTGCTGTTGTAGAATCGCTCGGCATCCCACCGCAGACTGCTGCTGTAGAATCGCTCGGCATCCCACCGCACAGTGCTGTTCTAGAATCGCTCTAGAATTCACATTTACCTTCCAGACGGAGTGTCACTTTATGACCACAGGCACCTGACACCAGAATTGAATGAATAAACATAAAATTCACCTGAATACTAAGAATCCCGTCAAATACAGGTAGGAGTGGCCTAACTGAGCCCCACCCCCTCACAGGTATCAGCAAGAGGGGTGGGACATGCCATGCTCTGCCCCTCATGCCCTACCCATTCCACAGTCTTGGCAGCAGTGACCGCACCGTCCCCAGTCCTGTTCATCAGAGGGTGGGGTCACTGGACGCTAGCGGCGTCTTAACTGGATGGTGCCGCGGAGTCTTTCTTGCTCTGGACTTTGCTGGAAATAAGACTCGATCTGCTCCAGAGTCTTCCCTTTTGTCTCAGGGACACAGAGGATGGTGAAAAGGACATTAAGTCCACAGAAAGCAGCAAATAACCAGAAGGTCCCATAGGAGGTGAGAAGGTCCTGTAGGTCAGAGAAGACGTTAGCAGCCGGCACCGTGCCAAGGGGAACGCCCCTCCACAACACTTACCAGCAGCTGGTGGAAAACCTTTGTGACCAGGAAGGCGCAGCCCCAGTTGGTGAAAACGCACACTCCGCGGGCACGAAGAGGGAAGATCTCTGACATGAGGAGCCAGGGAATGGGGCCCCAGCCAATCGCAAACCCTGTGGAGGAGAAGGAGGAGCAGAGTCACTGAGCAGAAGCTTCCTACCCCACCCTGCAGACCCCTTATCCCCCCCCCCCCCACTATAGGTTGGGTCACAGATTAGGGTAATTGGCCTCCCGCTGACAGATCAATCACCCAACAGCACCAAAGACCCCTGATAACGTGACAGAATCTGCGATGAAGCCTCTGACACAGGTGTGAACTCAGCCTAATAGCACATGGTCCAACACCGCCCGGGGCTCCTGCCTCTGTGCTGCTGTGAGGGCCACATGGCTGAGATCGGCAGAAGCAGGAAACAGCAGATAAATATGCGTGTCTGAAAGTGGAGCTTACCAGCAATGAACAGACCCGTGCTGAGCAAGGCCAACCATGCCAGCGGACCCCACAAGCTTTCATTTAAGGGGGGGGGGGGGGGGGGGTAGAAATAATTCCCCATTGTTTGATGAAAGTAAAAGGCAAACTCCCCGCCTCCACCCCATGTACAATTCCCAGGTAACTCCATGCCAGGCGGGACTACAGATCCCAGCAGTGTAACCTCCCCCTGACCCGGCAGGTCGCCCCGCTGTCTGCATTTCGGAAGCAGCGGCTGTAAATATGTAAATATTATGGGAGCCTCCGGCAAGCAGAGCTCTGCCGCCCCCCCGTGTCCACACTGCGGTACTGCAGCTCAGATCCTACAGTAGCTGCGCCGTCTTCAGGTAAGAAGTTCTCGCCGTCCCGTCCAGTGTGTGCGCCCAGAATCTAGGTGAAGCCCAGACATGGCGCTGCAGTGGGGGCTGACTATAGGTGTAATGTAGCAATAATTGTACTTATTATCAGCACCTGGCAGCTGTAGGGTTAACAGTGATCAGGTCACTCCTGGGGGGGGGGGGGGGGGGGTGTTTACGGTACAGGCGCCAGACCACAGCAAAGAAGGCGCAGCATGGCATTCAGCATGTGGAGGGACTACCTAGGCCTGAGTGCCACCATCCAGGCCAGCCAGATCTCAGCAGCAGGTGCCAGCAGCCAGGAAGGTCCTAGCACTTTACCACCACCATGCCAGGAGAAGCCTTTGCCAGCAGCAAGTCTGCCAGGCAGAGGAGAAAAGACGCAGAGGAGATGCCAGCCGCCAATGCCCCCCGAGGCTCCTGAATGTCAAGATCGCCACCCTGACACCCTAAGGAGGAACCGTAATGTTTCGGCGTGCGCCTTCTGCAAGCACAATGGGGAGTCACTGGAGTTTTACACTGGCCACAGCCTGAAGGACAACACTGGGAAGGTGGCATGCCCGGTCCTGAGGAGCTATGTGTGCCCACAGTGCGGGGCCACAGGGGACAGGGCCCACACCAGGAGATTCTGCCCTTTGACCAAGGACACTTACACCTCTGTGTACCACTCCTTCACCAGGAACCCTGATGGCAGAAAGACCAACTAGCGGGCACTTAGCCCCGTGATGACCCCGGGACACTGATGGCAGAAAGACCAACTAGCGGGCACTTAGCCCCGTGATGACCCCGGGACACAGATGGCAGAAAGACCAACTAGCGGGCACTTAGCCCCGTGGTGACCCCGGGACACAGATGGCAGAAAGACCAACTAGCGGGCACTTAGCCCCGTGATGACCCCGGGACACTGATGGCAGAAAGACCAACTAGCGGGCACTTAGCCCCGTGATGACCCCGGGACACTGACGATGGGCCACAGATGGCATGCATTGGGCACTGGGCACCAGTCTGGACCTTGGCTTGTGGTTTTTAGTTTGCACTTTTACATTGTTATTTACAGTTTGTTCTATTTTAGTAATATTTGTAAGGTTGGGGTGGGTACTGGGTATGTATGGCATTGTCCTGATGGGCAGTGCCCACTCCTGTTATGTAATAAGCCACTTACCTTGCTGAACTCCTGAGTGTCGTGTGGTTATTCCATGTGTAAGTGATCGGTGTCCTTGCCTCATACACTAATGGTGTAGTCACTGGCTGCACATAAACCCTGCTCTCTGGTGCCCACAGCGTGGCCGTTACTCCCCTGTACCTGGCCACGGTATAAGGCTACACGCCAACCTTGGTCATGGAACAGCTTGTGCGCCCAAGTATCGCAGTGTGGCAAGGCAGCCATAGAAGTCACTGGGGTCACGGTGGTGACAGACTTGCCAGTTGTGCTGCAGCCACATTCATTTCCACGGCTGCCCGGTGATACTTGGACACGACTGACATGGCGGTGTAATACTTGGCATGGGGTTTGACTATGATCTGAGTGATACCAAGGGGAACCACAAGTCCCAGCTGCACCTGAGAGCTTCAGTTTGATAACAATCCGGGGAAAGTTCTGCGGCAAAAGTCACAAAGTTTGGATTAAGTCCAGTTTTGTGCCAAAATGTGCAGCGGTAAATGTTCCACAAATCCACTATTCTAGTAAATCTGCCCACCGTCGGCGGGTGCTGGTATAGCCTGCATACTGGGGTATCAGAACTGCCATATAGTGCCCCTATTGTACCCCCAGTAATAATGCCCATACAGAGCTCCAGTAATAATGCCCCAATACAAAAAAATCCCCCTACTGTGTTCCAGTAGTAATGTCCCCCACAGTGCCTCCAGTATTGCCCCTTATAGTGCCCTAGTAATAAAAAGTCACTCATAGTGCCTCCAGTAATGTCCCCACAGTGCCACCTCTAGTAGTAATGTCCCACACAGTGTCACCTCCAGTAGTAATGTCCCACACAGTGCCTCCTCCAGTAGTAATGTCCCACACAGTGCCACCGCCAGTAGTAATGTCCCCCACAGTGCCACTCCCAATAGTAATGTCCCACACAGTGTCACCTCCAGTAGTAATGTCCCACACAGTGTCACCTCCAGTAGTAATGTCCCACACAGTAGCACCTCCAGTAGTAATGTCCCCCACAGTCCCCTCCCCCCAGTAGTAATGTCCCCCACAGTGCCACCTCCAGAAGTAATGTCTCCCAGTGCCCCCACAGCAGTAATGACCCCCCACCACAGTAGTAATGTCAGCCACACTGCCTCCCCCCATTAGTAATGTCCCACACAATGCTAGCTTCAGTAGTAATGTCACCCCCAGTGCCCCCCCCAGTGGTAATGTCCCACACAGCCACCTTCAGTAGTAATGTCCCCCACAGTACCACCTTCAGAAGTAATGTCTCCCAGTGCCCCCACAATAGTAATTTCCCCCACAGCAGTAATGACCCCCCCACAGTAGTAATGTCAGCCACAGTGCCATCGCCAATAGTAATGCCCCCACAGTGCCACCTCCAGAAGTAATGTCTCCCAGTGCCCCCAAAACAGTAATTTCCCCCACAGTGCCACCTCCAGTAGTAATGTCCCCCACAGTGCAACCCCCAATAGTAATGTCTCCCAGTGCCCCCACAATCGTAATTTCCCCCACAGCAGTAATGACCCCCCACAGTAGTAATGTCAGCCACAGTGCCACCGCCAATAGTAATGTCCCCCAGGACTATTTCCAAGTGGCCTGGGAACAAACTAACAAATCCAGAGTCTCACTCCACGCCATCTGTGATGCAGGCCACGGCTTCCTCGCAGCGCCATACATTGTATAGTGGCAATGCTTAGTACTACAGTCCAGGCCCATTCACTTGAATGGAACTGAACATATGTCATGTGACTGACAGACATGACATCACTGGCCTTGGAAGAGGCTGCCCCTCCTGTAACTGCTGATCCGCGGGGGTCCGACTCCCGGCATAGGATACCTCATCATTAGAAAGCAATGCTGATTTGTGCCTGTTGTGGTTTTACTTGCATTGTGACCGGCCACAGTTTTCAGGTCACCTGATTAGCACCTGAGGGGCCCTTTTAATGCTGGGGGGCCCCACTTGTTCCGCACTAAGATGTGAGAAATAAATACATCCCCCACTTCTGTTTTATCCATAATAAAATGAGAAAAAGCCGCCATATGGATTGTATACCGCACATGAGGTATACAGCGCCTCCAGAGTGATGTCACCAGCCCCTACTAATATTAATACTCCATACCAGACGAGTGGAGAGAAGACAGCAGACAGTATGGATGCACACAAATGACATCGTTCCTGGTGTCACATCTCACGGCGCCTCCGTCTCCTCACTGCCCCTCTTCCTGCAGTGTGCCGTACCTCTTCTGCCTCAGTCCTCCATACCTGCTCATACTGAGACCACACACAGAGAAGCCATTACTTATCATATGCTATATACATCAGGATAAAGGGACCGTGTACAGTATTATAGTAGTTATATTCTTGTACATAGGAGCAGTATTATAGTAGTATAATAGTAGTATAGTAGTGTGCCGTACCTCTTCTGCCTCAGTCCTCCATACCTGCTCATACTGAGACGACACACAGAGAAGCCATTACTTATCATATGCTATATACATCAGGATAAAGGGACCGTGTACAGTATTATAGTAGTTATATCCCTGTACATAGGAGCAGTATTATAGTAGTATAATAGTAGTATAGCAGTGTGCCGTACCTCTTCTGCCTCAGTCCTCCATACCTGCTCATACTGAGACGACACACAGAGAAGCCATTACTTATCATATGCTATATACATCAGGATAAAGGGACCGTGTACAGTATTATAGTAGTTATATTCTTGTACATAGGAGCAGTATTATAGTAGTATAATAGTAGTATAGCAGTGTGCCGTACCTCTTCTGCCTCAGTCCTCCATACCTGCTCATACTGAGACCACACACAGAGAAGCCATTACTTATCATATGCTATATACATCAGGATAAAGGGACCGTGTACAGTATTATAGTAGTTATATTCTTGTATATAGGAGCAGTATTATAGTAGTTATATTCTTGTACATAGGAGCAGTATTATAGTAGTTATATTCTTGTACATAGGAGCAGTATTATAGTAGTATAATAGTAGTATAGTAGTGTGCCGTACCTCTTCTGCCTCAGTCCTCCATACCTGCTCATACTGAGACCACACACAGAGAAGCCATTACTTATCATATGCTATATACAGCAGGATAAAGGGACCGTGTACAGTATTATAGTAGTTATATTCTTGTACATAGGAGCAGTATTATAGTAGTATAATAGTAGTATAGTAGTGTGCCGTACCTCTTCTGCCTCAGTCCTCCATACCTGCTCATACTGAGACCACACACAGAGAAGCCATTACTTATCATATGCTATATACATCAGGATAAAGGGACCGTGTACAGTATTATAGTAGTTATATCCCTGTACATAGGAGCAGTATTATAGTAGTATAATAGTAGTATAGTAGTGTGCCGTACCTCTTCTGCCTCAGTCCTCCATACCTGCTCATACTGAGACGACACACAGAGAAGCCATTACTTATCATATGCTATATACATTCAGGATAAAGGGACCGTGTACAGTATTATAGTAGTTATATTCTTGTACATAGGAGCAGTATTATAGTAGTATAATAGTAGTATAGTAGTGTGCCGTACCTCTTCTGCCTCAGTCCTCCATACCTGCTCATACTGAGACGACACACAGAGAAGCCATTACTTATCATACGCTATATACATCAGGATAAAGGGACCGTGTACAGTATTATAGTAGTTATATTCTTGTACACAGGAGGCAGTATTATAGTAGTTATATTCTTGTACATAGGAGCAGTATTATAGTAGTTATAGTCTTGTACATAGGAGGTAATATTATAGTAGTTATATTCTTATACATAGGAGCAGTATTATAGTAGTTGTATTCTTGTACATAGGAGGCAGTATTATAGTAGTTATATTCTTGTACATAGGAGCAGTATTATAGTAGTTATATTCTTATACATAGGAGCAGTATTATAGTAGTTGTATTCTTGTACATAGGAGGCAGTATTATAGTAGTTATATTCTTGTACATAGGAGGCAGTATTATAGTAGTTATATTCTTGTACATAGGAGCAGTATTATAGTAGTTATATTCTTGTACATAGGAGCAGTATTATAGTAGTTATATTCTTATACATAGGAGCAGTATTATAGTAGTTGTATTCTTGTACATAGGAGGCAGTATTATAGTAGTTATATTCTTGTACATAGGAGGCAGTATTATAGTAGTTATATTCTTGTGCATAGGAGCAGTATTATAGTAGTTATATTCCTGTACATAGGAGCAGTATTATAGTAGTTATATTCTTGTACATAGGAGGCAGTATTATAGTAGTTATATTCTTGTACATAGGAGCAGTATTATAGTAGTTATATTCTTGTACATAGGAGGCAGTATTATAGTAGTTATATTCTTGTACATAGGAGCAGTATTATAGTAGTTATATTCTTGCACATAGGAGCAGTATTATAGTAGTTATATTCTTGTACATAGGAGGTAATATTATAGTAGTTATAAGAGGTATGGGGCGCTGTGTTACTGTAACGCACCTAGTTGATCAGTTAGGATCTCAACTGCGGAAGCAATGGACATCCACTATTATCCCACCACCCTTGTGTTTGGCTGTGGGATTCGCGGTTACTCAGTATGTCCACAGTTTGGTATATACTATGCAGTAGGTTCAGAGTTAGTACAGCATGTCCACAGTTTAGTATATACTATGCAGTAGGTTCAGAGTTAGTACAGCATGTCCACAGTTTAGTATATACTATGCAGTAGGTTCAGAGTTAGTACAGCATGTCCACAGTTTAGTATATACTATGCAGTAGGTTCAGAGTTAGTACAGCATGTCCACAGTTTGGTATATACTATGCAGTAGGTTCAGAGTTAGTACAGCATGTCCACAGTTTGGTATATACTATGCAGTAGGTTCAGAGTTAGTATAGCATGTCCACAGTTTGGTATATACTATGCAGTAGGTTCAGGGTTAGTACAGCATGTCCACAGTTTGGTATACACTATACAGTAGGTTCAGAGTTAGTACAGCATGTCCACAGTTTAGTATATACTATGCAGTAGGTTCAGGGTTAGTATAGCATGTCCACAGTTTGGTATATACTATGCAGTAGGTTCAGGGTTAGTATAGCATGTCCACAGTTTAGTATATACTATGCAGTAGGTTCAGGGTTAGTACAGCATGTCCACAGTTTGGTATATACTATGCAGTAGGTTCAGAGTTAGTATAGCATGTCCACAGTTTGGTATATACTATGCAGTAGGTTCAGAGTTAGTACAGCATGTCCACAGTTTGGTATATACTATGCAGTAGGTTCAGGGTTAGTATAGCATGTCCACAGTTTGGTATATACTATGCAGTAGGTTCAGAGTTAGTACAGCATGTCCACAGTTTAGTATACACTATGCAGTAGGTTCAGGGTTAGTATAGCATGTCCACAGTTTAGTATATACTATGCAGTAGGTTCAGGGTTAGTATATAGCATGTCCACAGTTTGGTATATACTATGCAGTAGGTTCAGAGTTAGTACAGCATGTCCACAGTTTGGTATATACTATACAGTAGGTTCAGGGTTAGTATATAGCATGTCCACAGTTTGGTATATACTATGCAGTAGGTTCAGAGTTAGTACAGCATGTCCACAGTTTGGTATATACTATGCAGTAGGTTCAGAGTTAGTACAGCATGTCCACAGTTTAGTATATACTATGCAGTAGGTTCAGGGTTAGTATATAGCATGTCCACAGTTTAGTATATACTATGCAGTAGGTTCAGAGTTAGTACAGCATGTCCACAGTTTAGTATATACTATGCAGTAGGTTCAGAGTTAGTACAGCATGTCCACAGTTTAGTATATACTATGCAGTAGGTTCAGGGTTAGTACAGCATGTCCACAGTTGGTATATACTATGCAGTAGGTTCAGGGTTAGTATAGCATGTCCACAGTTTAGTATACACTATACAGTAGGTTCAGGGTTAGTACAGCATGTCCACAGTTTGGTATACACTATGCAGTAGGTTCAGAGTTAGTATAGCATGTCCACAGTTTGGTATATACTATGCAGTAGGTTCAGGGTTAGTATAGCATGTCCACAGTTTGGTATACACTATGCAGTAGGTTCAGAGTTAGTATAGCATGTCCACAGTTTGGTATATACTATGCAGTAGGTTCAGGGTTAGTACAGCATGTCCACAGTTTGGTATATACTATGCAGTAGTAAGTGGGTTCAGAGGTTCAGAGTTAGTACAGCATGTCCACAGTTTAGTATATACTATGCAGTAGGTTCAGGGTTAGTATAGTATGTCCACAGTTTGGTATATACTATGCAGTAGGTTCAGAGTTAGTATAGCATGTCCACAGTTTAGTATATACTATGCAGTAGGTTCAGAGTTAGTATAGCATGTCCACAGTTTAGTATATACTATGCAGTAGGTTCAGGGTTAGTACAGCATGCCCACAGTTTGGTATACACTATGCAGTAGGTTCAGAGTTAGTATATAGCATGTCCACAGTTTAGTATATACTATGCAGTAGGTTCAGAGTTAGTACAGCATGTCCACAGTTTGGTATATACTATGCAGTAGGTTCAGAGTTAGTATATAGCATGTCCACAGTTTAGTATACACTATACAGTAGGTTCAGAGTTAGTACAGCATGTCCACAGTTTGATATATACTATGCAGTAGGTTCAGAGTTAGTATAGCATGTCCACAGTTTGGTATATACTATGCAGTAGGTTCAGAGTTAGTATAGCATGTCCACAGTTTAGTATATACTATGCAGTAGGTTCAGGGTTAGTATAGCATGTCCACAGTTTGGTATATACTATGCAGTAGGTTCAGAGTTAGTATAGCATGTCCACAGTTTAGTATACACTATGCAGTAGGTTCAGAGTTAGTATAGCATGTCCACAGTTTAGTATACACTATGCAGTAGGTTCAGGGTTAGTATAGCATGTCCACAGTTTGGTATATACTATGCAGTAGGTTCAGGGTTAGTACAGCATGTCCACAGTTTAGTATATACTATGCAGTAGGTTCAGGGTTAGTATAGCATGTCCACAGTTTAGTATATACTATGCAGTAGGTTCAGAGTTAGTACAGCATGTCCACAGTTTGGTATACACTATGCAGTAGGTTCAGAGTTGTATAGCATGTCCACAGTTTGGTATATACTATGCAGTAGGTTCAGAGTTAGTATAGCATGTCCACAGTTTGGTATATACTATGCAGTAGGTTCAGGGTTAGTACAGCATGTCCACAGTTTAGTATATACTATGCAGTAGGTTCAGAGTTAGTATGGCATGTCCACAGTTTGGTATACACTATACAGTAGGTTCAGAGTTAGTATAGCATGTCCACAGTTTAGTATATACTATGCAGTAGGTTCAGAGTTAGTACAGTATGTACACAGTTTGGTATATACTATGCAGTAGGTTCAGAGTTAGTACAGCATGTCCACAGTTTGGTATATACTATGCAGTAGGTTCAGGGTTAGTACAGCATGTCCACAGTTTGGTATATACTATGCAGTAGGTTCAGGGTTAGTACAGCATGTCCACAGTTTGGTATATACTATGCAGTAGGTTCAGGGTTAGTATAGCATGTCCACAGTTTAGTATATACTATGCAGTAGGTTCAGAGTTAGTATAGCATGTCCACAGTTTGGTATATACTATGCAGTAGGTTCAGAGTTAGTATATAGCATGTCCACAGTTTAGTATACACTATGCAGTAGGTTCAGGGTTAGTACAGCATGTCCACAGTTTAGTATATACTATGCAGTAGGTTCAGGGTTAGTATAGCATGTCCACAGTTTAGTATATACTATGCAGTAGGTTCAGAGTTAGTACAGCATGTCCACAGTTTGGTATATACTATGCAGTAGGTTCAGAGTTAGTATATAGCATGTCCACAGTTTAGTATACACTATACAGTAGGTTCAGAGTTAGTACAGCATGTCCACAGTTTGATATATACTATGCAGTAGGTTCAGAGTTAGTATAGCATGTCCACAGTTTGGTATATACTATGCAGTAGGTTCAGAGTTAGTATAGCATGTCCACAGTTTAGTATATACTATGCAGTAGGTTCAGGGTTAGTATAGCATGTCCACAGTTTGGTATATACTATGCAGTAGGTTCAGGGTTAGTATAGCATGTCCACAGTTTGGTATATACTATGCAGTAGGTTCAGGGTTAGTACAGCATGTCCACAGTTTAGTATATACTATGCAGTAGGTTCAGGGTTAGTATAGCATGTCCACAGTTTAGTATATACTATGCAGTAGGTTCAGAGTTAGTACAGCATGTCCACAGTTTGGTATACACTATGCAGTAGGTTCAGAGTTTGTATAGCATGTCCACAGTTTGGTATATACTATGCAGTAGGTTCAGAGTTAGTATAGCATGTCCACAGTTTGGTATATACTATGCAGTAGGTTCAGGGTTAGTACAGCATGTCCACAGTTTAGTATATACTATGCAGTAGGTTCAGAGTTAGTATAGCATGTCCACAGTTTGGTATACACTATACAGTAGGTTCAGAGTTAGTATAGCATGTCCACAGTTTAGTATATACTATGCAGTAGGTTCAGAGTTAGTACAGTATGTACACAGTTTGGTAGGTAGGTAGTACGCATGTCACAGTTAAGGTAGGTTCAGGGTTAGTACAGCATGTCCACAGTTTGGTATATACTATGCAGTAGGTTCAGGGTTAGTACAGCATGTCCACAGTTTGGTATATGGTAAGCATGTCCACAGGTGGATAACGATGCAGTAGGTTCAGGGTTAGTATAGCATGTCCACAGTTTAGTATATACTATGCAGTAGGTTCAGAGTAGTATAGCATGTCCACAGTTTGGTATATACTATGCAGTAGGTTCAGAGTTAGTATATAGCATGTCCACAGTTTAGTATACACTATGCAGTAGGTTCAGGGTTAGTACAGCATGTCCACAGTTTGGTATACACTATGCAGTAGGTTCAGGGTTAGTACAGCATGTCCACAGTTTAGTATATACTATGCAGTAGGTTCAGAGTTAGTACAGCATGTCCACAGTTTGGTATATACTATGCAGTAGGTTCAGAGTTAGTATAGCATGTCCACAGTTTAGTATATACTATGCAGTAGGTTCAGGGTTAGTACAGCATGTCCACAGTTTAGTATATACTATGCAGTAGGTTCAGAGTTAGTATAGCATGTCCACAGTTTGGTATATACTATGCAGTAGGTTCAGAGTTAGTATATAGCATGTCCACAGTTTGGTATATACTATGCAGTAGGTTCAGGGTTAGTACAGCATGTCCACAGTTTAGTATACACTATGCAGTAGGTTCAGGGTTAGTACAGCATGTCCACAGTTTAGTATATACTATGCAGTAGGTTCAGAGTTAGTATAGCATGTCCACAGTTTAGTATACACTATGCAGTAGGTTCAGAGTTAGTATAGCATGTCCACAGTTTAGTATATACTATACAGTAGGTTCAGGGTTAGTATAGCATGTCCACAGTTTAGTATATACTATGCAGTAGGTTCAGAGTTAGTACAGCATGTCCACAGTTTAGTATATACTATGCAGTAGGTTCAGAGTTAGTATAGCATGTCCACAGTTTAGTATATACTATACAGTAGGTTCAGGGTTAGTACAGCATGTCCACAGTTTGGTATATACTATGCAGTAGGTTCAGAGTAGTACAGCTGTCCCAGTTTGGTATATACTAACAGTAGGTTCAGGGTTAGTTATAGCATGTCCACAGTTTAGTATATTACTACTGCAGTAGGTCAGAGTTAGTACAGCATGTCCACAGTTTAGTATATACTATGCAGTAGGTTCAGGGTTAGTATAGCATGTCCACAGTTTGGTATATACTATGCAGTAGGTTCAGAGTTAGTATATAGCATGTCCACAGTTTAGTATATACTATGCAGTAGGTTCAGAGTTAGTACAGTATGTCCACAGTTTAGTATATACTATGCAGTAGGTTCAGGGTTAGTATAGCATGTCCACAGTTTAGTATATACTATACAGTAGGTTCAGGGTTAGTACAGCATGTCCACAGTTTAGTATACACTATGCAGTAGGTTCAGGGTTAGTACAGCATGTCCACAGTTTGGTATATACTATGCAGTAGGTTCAGAGTTAGTACAGCATGTCCACAGTTTGGTATATACTATGAGTAGGTTCAGGGTTAGTATAGCATGTCCACAGTTTGGTATATACTATGCAGTAGGTTTCAGAGTTAGTACAGCATGTCCACAGTTTGGTATATACTATGCAGTAGGTTCAGGGTTAGTACAGCATGTCACAGTTTAGTATATACTATGCAGTAGGTCAGGGTTGAATTGGGAGTATCGCCTCACACCAGCAGTAACCACCCCACTCTGAGTTCCAGGACATTAGTCAGAGCAGGTAACAGGCATATACTTGCGGTTAGTTGGTCCTGGCTAGAAGCCAGTGGCAGGAAGGTAGACCGTCCTTCACGATGTAGTTAGGCATCCAGGTTTGGATATGTGGACATAGTCCTCAGATGCAATGGAGCTAGCAGGGTGCGCACTCCATTAGTGGAACACCCTGCTTAGCACCTGTCTACTATTTAAGGGCCGGGCGGTAGGTGGGCGGAGTCACAGAAGGCCCGGCGGCCACTGCGTTCCACGCTGGAGCGCAAGCCAGCGTATCGTCACAGGGAGCCGCTGCGGTCCAGGCTGTATTGTTACAGTTACCCTGGATGTAAGTGGTATGGGGTGCTGTATTACCCTGGATGTAAGAGGTATGGGGCGCTGTATTACCCTGGATGTAAGAGGTATGGGGGGCTGTATTACCCTGGATGTAAGAGGTATGGGGCGCTGTCTTACCCTGAATGTAAGAGGTATGGGACGCTGTATTACCCTGGATGTAAGAGGTATGGGACGCTGTATTATCCTGTATGTAAGAGGTATGGGGCGCTGTATTACCCTGGATGTAAGAGGTATGGGGCGCTGTCTTACCCTGAATGTAAGAGGTATGGGGGGCTGTATTACCCTAGATGTAAGTGGTATGGGGTGCTGTATTACCCTGGATGTAAGAGGTATGGGGGGCTGTATTACCCTGGATGTAACAGGTATGGGGCGCTGTATTATCCTGGATATAAGAGGTATGGGACGCTGTATTACCCTGGATGTAAGAGGTATGGGGTGCTGTATTACCCTGGATGTAAGAGGTATGGGACGCTGTCTTACCCTGGATGTAAGAGGTATGGGGCGCTGTATTACCCTGGATGTAAGAGGTATGGGGGGGCTGTATTACCCTAGATGTAAGTGGTATGGGGTGCTGTATTACCCTGGATGTAAGAGGTATGGGGCGCTGTCTTACCTGGATGTAAGAGGTATGGGGCACTGTATTACCCTGGATGTAAGAGGTATGAGGCGCTGTATTATCCTGGATGTAAGAGGTATGGGGCGCTGTATTACCCTGGATGTAAGAGGTATGAGGCGCTGTATTATCCTGGATGTAAGAGGTATGGGGCGCTGTTTTACCCTGGATGTAAGAGGTATGGGACGCTGTGTTACCCTGGATGTAAGAGGTATGGGGCGCTGTCTTACCCTGGATGTAAGAGGTATGGGGCGCTGTCTTACCCTGGATGTAAGTGGTATGGGGCGCTGTATTATCCTGGATGCAAGAGGTATGGGGCGCTGTATTACCCTGGATATAAGAGGTATGGGGGGCTGTATTACTCTGGATGTAAGAGGTATGGGCGCTGTATTACCCTGGATGTAAGAGGTATGAGGCGCTGTGTTACCCTGGATGTAACAGGTATGGGGCGCTGTATTACTCTGGATGTAAGAGGTATGGGCGCTGTATTACCCTGGATGTAAGAGGTATGGGGCGCTGCATTACCCTGGATGTAAGAGGTATGGGACGCTGTATTATCCTGGATGTAACAGGTATGGGGCGCTGTGTTACCCTGGATGTGACAGGTATGGGGCGCTGTGTTATCCTGGATGTAAGAGGTATGGGCGCTGTATTATCCTGGATGTAACAGGTATGGGCGCTGTGTTACCCTGGATGTAACAGGTATGGGGCGCTGTATTATCCTGGATGTAAGAGGTATGGGGCGCTGTATTATCCTGGATGTAAGAGGTATGGGCGCTGTATTAATCTGGATGTAAGAGGTATGGGGGGCTGTATTATCCTGTATGTAAGAGGTATGAGGCGCTGTCTTACCCTGGATGTAAGAGGTATGGGGCGCTGTGTTACCCTGGATGTAAGAGGTATGGGGCGCTGTGTTACCCTGGATGTAACAGGTATGGGGCGCTGTATTACCCTGGATGTAAGAGGTATGGGCGCTGTATTATCCTGGATGTAAGAGGTATGAAGCGCTGTATTATCCTGTATGTAAGAGGTATGAGGCGCTGTCTTACCCTGGATGTAAGAGGTATGGGGCGCTGTGTTACCCTGGATGTAAGAGGTATGGGCGCTGTATTATCCTGGATATAAGAGGTATGAGGCGCTGTCTTACCCTGGATGTAAGAGTTATGGGGAGCTGTATTACCCTGGATGTAAGTGGTATGGGGGGCTGTATTACCCTGGATGTAAGTGGTATGGGGCGCTGTATTATTCTGGATTTAAGAGGTATAAGGCGATGTGTTACCCTGGATGTAAGAGGTATGAGGCGCTGTATTACCCTGGATGTAAGTGGTATGGGACGCTGTATTACCCTGGATGTAAGTGGTATGGGACGCTGTATTACCCTGGATGTAAGAGGTATGGGGCGCTGTATTACCCTGGATGTAAGAGGTATGGGGGGCTGTATTATCCTGGATGTAAGAGGTATGGGGGGCTGTATTATCCTGGATGTAAGAGGTATGGGACGCTGTGTTACCCTGGATGTAAGAGGTATGGGGCGCAGTATTATCCTGGATGTAAGAGGTATGCGGCGCTGTATTACCCTGGATTTAGGAGGTATGGGGCGCTGTATTACCCTGAATGTAAGAGGTATGAGGCGCTGTATTACCCTGAATGTAAGAGGTATTCGTCGCTGTATTAGCCTGAATGTAATAGGTATGGGGCGCTGTATTACCCTGGATATAAGAGGTATGAGGTGCTGTATTACCCTGGATGTAAGAGGTATGGGGCGCTGTATTACACTGGATGTAATAGGTATAGGGTGCTGTATTACCCTGGATATGAGAGGTATGGGGCGCTGTATTGCCCTTGATGTAAGAGGTATGAAGCGCTGTATTACCCTGGATGAAAGAGGTATGAGGTGCTGTATTACCCTGGATGTAAAAGGTATGGGGCGCTGTATTACCCTGGATGTAAGAGGTATGGGGCGCTGAAAAACCCTGTATGTAAGAGGTATGGGGCGCTGTATTACCCTGGATGTAAGAGGTATGGGGTGCTGTATTACCCTGGATGTAAGAGTTATGGGGCGCTGTTTTACCCTGGATGTAAGTGGTATGGGGCGCTGTATTATCCTGGATTTAAGAGGTATAAGGCGCTGTGTTACCCTGGATGTAAGAGGTATGAGGCTCTGTCTTACCGTGGATGTAAGAGGTATGGGACGCTGTATTACCCTGGATATAAGAGGTATGGGGCGCTGTTTTACCCTGAATGTAAGAAGTATGGGGCGCTGTATTACCCTGGATGTAAGAGGTATGGGTCGCTGTATTATCCTGGATGTAAGAGGTATGGGGGGCTGTATTATCCTGGATGTAAGAGGTATGGGGCGCTGTATTAACCTGGATGTAAGAGGTATGGGGCGCTGTATTACCCTGAATGTAATAGGTATGGGGCGCTGTATTATCCTGAATGTAAGAGGTATGAGGCGCTGTATTATCCTGGATGTAAGAGGTATTGGGGCGCTGTATTACCCTGGATATAAGAGGTATGAGGCGCTGTATTACCCTGGATGTAAGAGGTATGGGGCGCTGTATTACACTGGATGTAATAGGTATAGGGTGCTGTATTACCCTGGATATAAGAGGTATGTGGGCGCTGTATTTCCCTGGATGTAAGAGGTATGAAGCGCTGTATTACCCTGGATGTAAGAGGTATGAGGTGCTGTATTACACTGGATGTAAGATGTATGAGGTGCTGTATTACACTGGATGTAAGAGGTATGAGGCACTGTATTATCCTGGATGTAAGAGGTATGGGGCACTGTATTACCCTGGATGTAAGAGGTATGGGGCACTGTATTATCCTGGATGTAAGAGGTATGGGGCGCTGTATTACCCTGTATGTAAGATGTATGGGGCGCTGTATTATCCTGGATGTAAGAGGCATGGGGCGCTGTATTACCCTGGATGTAAGAGGTATGGGACGCTGTATTACCCTGGATGTAAAAGGTATGGGGGGCTGTATTACCCTGGATGTAAGAGGTATGGGCGCTGTATTACCTGGATGTAAGAGGTATGGGTGCTGTATTACCCTGGATGTAAGAGGTATGGGCGCTGTATACCCTGGATGTAAGAGTATTGGGCGCTGTATTTCTGTCTCAGACAGCCTCTTACACTCAGACGGAGAGAACATTTGTCCCCTCTGACTGTGGGGGGCTGGCCAAAACATGGGGAGCCAAATGCTCCGCTGTCTCAGACAGCCCATTGCACCTAGACGGAGAGAAACAGTTGTCCCTCTGAGTGTAGGGGGCTGGCCAAAACAGGGGAGCCAAACACTCCAACTGCTCTCAGACAGCACCTTACACTCAGACAGGACTGTAGGGGGCTGGCCAAAACCGGGGAGCCAAACACTCCGCTGTCTCAGACCGCCCCTTACACTCAGATGGACTGTAGGGGGGTGGCCAAAATCAGGGGAGTCCACAACGCTCCGCTGTCTCAGACAGCCCTTGCACCTAGACGGACTGTAGGGGGCTGGCCAAAACAGGGGAGCCAAACGCTCCGCTGTCTCAGACAGCCCCTTGCACTCAGACGGACTGTAGGGGGCTGGCCAAAAAAGGGGGGCCAAACGCTCCGCTGTCTCAGACAGCCCCTTACACTCGGACGGACTGTAGGGGGCTGGCCAAAAAAGGGGAGCCAAACGCTCCGCTGTCTCAGACAGCCCCTTGCACTCAGACGGACTGTAGGGGGCTGGTCAAAACAGGGGAGCCAAACGCTCCGCTGTCTCAGACAGCCCCTTACACTCAGATGGACTGTAGGGGGCTGGCCAAAACAGGGGAACCAAATGTTCCTTTGTCTCAGACAGCCTCTTACACTCAGACGGAGAGAACAGTTGTCCCTCTGACTGTAGGGGCTGGCCAAAACAGGGGAGCCAAACGCTCCACTGTCTCAGACAGCCCCTTACACTCAGACGGACTGTAGGGGGCTGGCCAAAACAGGGGAGCCAAACGCTCCGCTGTCTCAGACAGCCCCTTGCACCTAGACGGACTGTAGGGGGCTGGCCAAAACAGGGGATCCAAACACTCCGCTGTCTCAGACAGCCCCTTACACTCAGATGGACTGTAGGGGGCTGGCCAAAACAGGGGAGCCAAACGCTCCGCTGTCTCAGACAGCCCCTTGCACTAGACGGACTGTAGTGGGGCTGCCAAAACAGGGGGAGCCAAACGCTCCGCTGTCTCAGACAGCACCTTGCACTCAGACGGACTGTAGGGGGCTGGCCAAAAAAGGGGGGGCCAAACGCTCCGCTGTCTCAGACAGCCCCTTACACTCAGACGGACTGTAGGGGGCTGGCCAAAAAGGGGAGCCAAACGCTCCGCTGTCTCAGACAGCCCCTTGCACTCAGACGGGACTGTAGGGGGCTGGTCAAAACAGGGAGCCAAACGCTCCTCTGTCTCAGACAGCCCCGTACACTCAGATGGACTGTAGGGGGCTGGCCAAAACAGGGGAACCAAATGTTCCTTTGTCTCAGACAGCCTCTTACACTCAGACGGAGAGAACAGTTGTCCCTCTGACTGTAGGGGGCTGGCCAAAACAGGGGGGCCAAACGCTCCACTGTCTCAGACAGCCCCTTACACTCAGACGGACTGTAGGGGGCTGGCCAAAACAGGGGAGCCAAACGCTCCGCTGTCTCAGACAGCCCCTTGCACTCAGACGGACTGTAGGGGGCTGGCCAAAACAGGGGAGCCAAACGCTCTGTTGTCTCAGACAGCCTCTTACACTCAGACGGACTGTAGGGGGCTGGCCAAAACAGGGGAGCCAAACGCTCCGCTGTCTCAGACAGCCCCTTGCACTCAGACGGACTGTAGGGGGCTGGCCAAAACAGGGGAGCCAAACGTTCCGCTGTCTCAGACAGCCCTTACACTCAGACGACTGTAGGGGCTGGCCAAAACAGGGGAGCCAAACGCTCCGCTGTCTCAGACACCCTTACACTCGGACGGACTGTAGGG